>NW_015641805.1:272459-294120 GCF_001515625.1 Sinocyclocheilus rhinocerous | reverse complement strand
CCCTTATTTAGCCCCACCCCCAACCTTACTCCTCACTGCATGAATGAAAGAGCTCTGTTGAGCCTGGGATCCTGTCACAAATTCAACACCACACTCTCAAAACATAATCACAGACAGATCCCAGATCATCAGCTACATCGGTGAAGAAACATTAACAGAGACACACACAGTCCCCCTCAATTACTCTTATGCCATTAACGAATAACACACAGACACAGGGAACTAGAGAGGGAGACCCCAATTTGCATCAACAACTTTGCATTTAATTGTGCAGTGAACTGAAAAAAATCACAGCAGACTGCTCATTTAACAGCTCCTACGCAAACAAGCTCCTAAAGCTCTATTTTTAAATGCTGTAAACTTCAGCTGTTCGCATTACAGGTGTTCACATCCATTACCACTAGAGCTACCATTAAACAACCCAATCCAGCAGTTTTTAATCTTCCAGTACAGAGCACATTGTTAGGCATGAATAAAGAAAAAATTTTTTAGATAAGTGCTTTCTCCGTGTAAAATAATTTTTTTAACTTGTTTTAAGGTAAAAAAGTTCTTTCACTGTACTATAAAAATATAGTGGAATTAAAAAGAATACTAAGAAACACTTACATCAGAACAACTTTGTATGTATATTAGTCCGAATTATCCCAACATATATATAAATATATTTATATATTAGTGCTGTCAAACAATTAAAAAAATAACTATTTTATCATTTTTTTCTGAAATTAATCACGATTAATCCCACCATTAAAGTTTTTAATTATACTTATGCATTAAAGTTTTTAAATATGCTTTTAAATTGCAATAATTTCACATTCAATCTTCAAATTAATGTAGAAACAACAAAGACTTAAAAATTAGTTTAATGACATCTTTATATATATTGCTCAGAAAAAAAAAAAAGTTTTCTTTTTTAAATAAAACAGTTTAGTGTTTTAGGACTGAGACAAGTGTTTGTGGAAGAGATGTATCATTAGACATATTAAATATATACATAAAATAAAAAAAAGTGTATATAAATACTGTAAATTATTAATTATTTTAAACCAATTTAAATCGATATAAAATGTTATCATATGCATTCATATGCAATTCTAAATAACATTTTACATTAAATTATATATATATATATATATATATATATATATATTATATAAAATCTCTAAAAAACAGAAGCACCTAGGTAAGCACCTAGCAAACAACACTGTTTGACTAAGAATGACTAAGAAACAGTCAAAAACCTGTTTTATGTGAAACAATGAAACCCCTTGTGATTTCAGTAATGTGTGATGTGGCCTTAGAGAATGATAGCACTGATTGGCTCTTGCCCCACAGCTATGGTATAATGCTAATGCCATGACCTTAGGTATTGATTGCTCTGTTTGTAATGCCGACACACACACACACACACACACACACACTTGTTAAAGGCCTTACTCTCTGGAGCGATTTCAAATGAGCGGAGACCGCAACCCCCCTCCTCCGCCCACTTATTGGCAGGGCCCAAATGGAGATTGCCCGCTGTCCAGACAGGGATAACTTTGGCTCATAAATCAGTAGATTGGGGTGTAGTGGGTATGTATGGGCGCGCTCAGAATGGGGGCAGAGAGGCAGTAAAACCATTGTGAGTATATGTGTGTGTGCTTTAGCTTACCCGGTGAGCTGTCTATCACAGCGATTCAATTATTTTTATGTCATGTCCCCACTGGACTGAGCGTAATCAGGAAGTCCTTGAGCCAATCTGACCTTAATTAGATCAATGCAGAACTAAAGAGTACGAGATAGATGTTAGATGGAGAAAAAAGAGAGAGAGAAACTGAAGAAAGTCTTTGTTTATATCAAGAACAGAAGAATGAAAAATTGCTTCCTTCTCATACTGAACTCTGGTCAAACACACTATTGTTCAAAAGTTTGAGGTTGGTCAAAAAAATACAGTAAAACAGTTATATTGTGAAATGTTATTACAATTTAAAATAACCTTTTGTTTTTTATTTTAATATATTTTAAAATGTAATTTTTGTAATTTTCAGCAGCCATTACTCCAGTCTTCAGTGTCACATACCAACATGCTGATCTCATGCTCATGTTTCTATAAAATTTTATATAATACAATATGTATATATATAATATTTTCTATAATATTCACCCACATTAAAACACAGCTCACATTTTATTCTGAAAATGTAAGTCTATTTACAGATATCAGTTCATGATCTATCCAGTTCTAAAAATATTAATTAATTTTTAATCAATTAGTGATCATCTAATCTTCCCTTTTTAATCTGTACCATTTGTGAAAAACATAAGGTGTGAAATGGAGATGAGTGATTTAAATGATCTCCTCTATCTGGTCACTCAGTTCACCTGCATTAATAAGAGCAGTCAGCAGTGAATCATCCTGATGTGGGCGGCACATTTGCCATCAACATATGATACATGCAATCATGATGTGAACTGCTCCTGTGTTGAAAGGTCAGAAGGTCAGTTCTGTGTGTGTGTGTGTGTGTGTGTGCGTGTATGGCTGTAGGAGAAAATGAGCAATAAGGGAGGAAATAAACACATCACTGCGAACAATGAGAGGACCTGAGAGAAAGAAATAGTAAGCGAGAGAAACTGAGAGAGAGAGGTTCACTGGACAACAAAAACACAAACACACAAGATGAAAGTCACAGACTGTGAGAGGGGAGAGTCTGAGTCCAACCACTGAGCTCAAACACTAATGTTTCATCTACACATCTATCAATATATCCCCCTCTGCTCCGTTTCTCTCTTACTTTCATGCCCTCTCTTCTCAATGCATGCACATACATATTTACACATGAAACATACAGGCACTGTTCGTGCATAAACAGTTTAAAGCTGGTTCGTTGAATAAACAGAATAATTTACTGCAGGCCTACAAGCTTCAAGCTCTTCCTGCAAGATCTGCAATGCATCTGCAATACACTTCAAGCATCCTCTATGAACAGAACCCATGTAACATCAGAGCCTAAAACACTAGCATAATGCTTTCTATTTTCTATTTGATTTCTATTTTCTATACAGCACGATAAAGTAGCAACAGCATGATAACGATAAATGTTTTAAAAGCAGTAAAGTAGTAATATACTACATTGTTGTCACATGACCCCATTATGCTGCATGTTTTATAGAGGAGTCAAGAGTTTAGATCTTTGAAATAATGCAATAATAAAAAAACACTTGTCAGTACGAGAACACTTGTCAGTTCAAGAAAATGAGTACAGTAGATGATGCTTCCAGATTTATCACAGTAGAAATGAAAAGTTAGGACAAGTGCATTGCATTGAGGGAGTCAGGATTTCATGCAGTGTGCTCTGCTATAATGCAATAAAAAAAAAAAAAAACATTAAATAATTATTTAGGAATACAAAAATATTTAAATATACAAATATTCTATATAACAAATATGGGTAACACTTTAGTATAAGCACCAATTCTAACTATTAACTAGTTGCTTATTAGCATGCCTATTATTAACATATTGGCTGTTTATTAGTACTTATAAAGCACATATTCTGCACGACCATATTCTACATACCTAATCCTACCAAATACCTAAATTTAACAACTAACTATTAGTAAGCAGCAAATTAGGAGTTTATAGAGGCAAAAGTCGTAGTTAATGTGGTTTGTTAATAACGCAAATTGGAACTTAAAATACAGTGTGACCAAAATAGATGCTACTAGTAGGTATACTTTTTTTATTACAATAAAAACAAACCTGACACAAACCCATTTTGTGGGTCCCATCAGATTCCAGTTGGGCAGCAGATCTCTACTGCACTACGAAAATATTATTAGAAGTAGTATAACAAAATGTCATTCCAATCATAGCCAAAGACTTTCTTTTCACTGCAAGTGTGTGTGTGCAAAGTGTGGACTCACTCATATCTGTTTCCACAAACACTGGTGGAGTGCTTCTTGAGTGTTCCTTCACTATTTATAGTGAAACCCTTGATCACAATGCCTAGATCAGTGTCTCTCAAGCTCAACAGCCCTTTCCATACCCTCCTTTGCACTCAATTAGGGCAGGAATTAATATCACCTTTTTGACTGACAACTGACATGATCACATTATAGAATTTATTTATTTATCAATCTATCCATTCAGCTATGTATCCATTTCATACTTAAGCTCCCCCAGGACTAAAATATATATAACAAAGCAATTTTGGATGATGATAAAAAATGATGCATGAGAGAATGAAACAATTTTAATGATATTAGGCCATGTGGGAAAAAAATTAATTACACCCACAACCAGCAAAAACAAAGTAGCAGCAAACTGTTTCTCAATTATCAGTAGAAACATTAAACAAGTCCCAAAGGATTTTCTTTTGAAAATGGATTATAAAAAAAAAAAATGAAACACATTCTCACTTCCAGGTGCTTTGAGAGCCACAGCGAGACTTCCTATTGCTAAACAATTTTCTTAATGTCACACAAGCTGAATCAGTGAGTAGTTTATTCTCCTCTGGGTCACGGATTTGCTGCCACGCGCTGCGCTGTGTCCGGATCACAAGAGCTATCGGCAAAAACCACTCTCCGCTCTCTCCAGCCGGGCATCTCAGCACTCTCCTCAGCTGGCATCAAGCCCAGCCTTCTGCATTAAATTAACACACCAAATCCCAGCCATAACCCCTGCAAAACAAGAGCCAACATTAAAGTAAACTCTGCTCTCTATGTTCTCGTCCCAAACAAGGTGGAGATTGCTTGGCAGTGCATATCATTGCACTGAATTTCAGCATGCGCAGAGAGATTTGTGATTTGCTTTAAGTTCTACAAGAGTACCGTGTAGGGATACTAATTATGCTAGAAATTATTGGCCAGGAGGGAGTGTAGAATGCATAATTTTACATGCATAATAATGCTACAGGTGTCACGCTGATTTGAGGTCATTCATGTCTGGAGCAGAAAAACAGTGTGGAAAGAGTTGCGACCAAAGTTTAATATTGATGATTAGGGGTTTGTTCAAATTTGTTCATATTAGTTACATTTTACAAGACTGATTTTGAGTCCAATCAGCATAACAACACAACAGATAGTTTTCACGTTTAGCAATTGAAAGCTGGAGAGTGACAGTGATGGCTAATTTTACAAAAGCTCTTTGCTTTGGCTGGAATTAGCATAATTATAGCACTTATCACGCGGAGAGTGAACAGTTTCGCCCAGAAAGGACTGTCGGCATGGCAACAGAGGCAAGAGTTCAGCAGGGACGTGATCAGTCCTTGGCGAGGGAGGGAGGTGGAGAAAGGGGCGGAGATCACCAGATTACTTGTTAAGGGACACGCAAAACAAAACTCTGAGGTGTGGTTGTGCGATATCAGCGGTGATTTGAAGAGAATGAAAGACTGCCAAAACAAATGAAAAGATGGCTTTTATAGTGGGTTTTTTTAGGGATCGTGAATCTTTTTAGTTGGGAAAATGGCTGACTATTAAAAGAATACTGACCAGCTGATGACGATTTCAAATCTTTTTCAAATAATTTCAAATCTCATATCTTCATTGTCTCTACACCAGCCGAGAAAATGCCAAAATGAAATGAAGGAGAATGCTAGTGGATAGCGTTTTCCAGGTATAGATATCCTTGTTCTTAAACAACAACATTAAAGATGATATTTTGATTTTGAAGAATGTTGGCAACCAAACAGTCTTGGGTTCCATTGACTTCCATTGTATGGGCAAAAAATACAATAGAAGTTAATGGTAACCAAAATAGTTTGTTACCAAACATTCTTCAAAATAATATCTTCATGACATGAAAGTGAGTAAACTTTCATTTTTAGATGGACTATTCCTAAAAGGTATGCATTTCTTTCTTCTTCAGCACAAGATATTATTTTGAAGATTGTTGGTAACCAAACAGTTGACGGTAGCCATTGATTGCTATTTTTTTTTCCATACTATGGAAGTCAATTGCTACCGTCAACTGTTTGTATACCCTCATTCTTCAAAATATCTTCTTTTGTGCTCAACAGAAGAAAGAGACTCATACAGGTTTAGAGCGACATTAACACATTTTTTTTTATTTTTGGGTGAACTACCCCTTTAATGCTAATAATAAGTCTAGTATATCTTCTAAGTCCAAAATATCACAGAACAAGACATCTATTTCTGTTAAAAGGTTGGGCAGTGGCTGTGACCTATATTTCACCCAGATTTCTTTCTGAGAAAGTATAAACATAGTTTATAGCGAACCCCTAAAGCTCAATTTACTGTCTAAAGACTGCAGGGAGCAGAGTCGTCCATCCAGACCGTGAATCAGAGAGCAGATTCTGGGCCTCTGTATCAGCACACACTGCCTTCATAACTGATACCAAAACACCCCATAAAAACAGACCATAAAGCACATAAACACACACAGAGCACAAGCCATAGTTTACACTGACAAACAGAACAATGCTACTCAAAATATATAATTACAGGCTGCTTCGAGATCTGTGCTCCTCGTTCCTCAAATTTCAAAGCCTATGGACAAAATGTTCTGAGTGCTAGAAAAGCAACAACAACAAAAAATACTACTATAATGCTATTTAACATTTCAATCAGTCTATGAATAGCTTATAGCTGTCTCTCTGTATTCAACTTGGATAAGAGAAAATATTTGATACATTGATACATTATACCATTGATACACTTGGACTTAAAATCAGCAGAAAGTCTGAAGTCCTTTTTGTTTATCGATTAATCTGTACATCCACCCATCAAATTATTCATATACCAATCTAAACACAAGAACATCCCTACAGGTTAGAAAACACAATGAAACTTTTGCTAGGTTTACCAATTGTCTAACCATAGCAAAAATTTTTTTTAAATAAATTAGTGTAAAAAAACATGAAAAAAGCTGGTGTAAAATTTAAATAAAATAAAATAAAGTAGTATTTTATTATACTAAATCACAGTGCAAAAAAATAGGAAAGAGCTTTAATGACAATCTGGTGAGTAACTTTATGAAACTTAATTCTATCTGAACTTAAAAATATATTGTTCCTGTGCTAAAAGTCCTTCATGCTTTGCTATTAGAGTATAAAAGTGATGGAATCAAGATTACATCAAAAGGCTTAGAGGTTGAATGTAAATAAAAAGTGCTAGAGAGAAAAAGAGAAGAAAATAAAGAAAGTCAGGTGAAGACAGGAGGAGGTGGGTTGCTTTTTTTTTTTTTTTTAGAGCACTTACGATGTCAATCACTTTCAAGGCCACTCTCACAATATGTGAAACTGCTGTTACCAAGCAACGCTCCTGAGTGCCTGGATACTTACAGTAGCTCTCATCCATCAGCCAATCAGCAATCAATGCCGACATCCGCAGTCCCAGCGGACCCACTGGCCTTTCAAAGCGTCTCTGCTGCACTGCTACCTATACATCCACATACGACAGCCCTACCTGTGCAGAATGTTTATCTAACTAGCATCCATCTAAATATCCCATATACGTTCTATCCATCCATCACTCAGTCAGTACATCCACCTGTCAAGCCATCCATCCATCAACCAAAACACAAGAGCATCTCGACAGATTAAAACAAATCGACAGGTTTGCATGAGATGCAAATCTCAGCTTTGTGAACATTTATTATTTCAATTTACTTTGCTTAATATTTTATATTATATTATTTTTAATATAAAACCAACATATATTTTTGAGGATTCTTTGAATGTTATAAAGCGTTTCAGCATTTATTTGAAATTTAAATCATTTTTAACAATGTAAAAATTATATCTTGACCAATTTAATGCACAGTTGTTGAATAAAAGTATTAATTTCTTTAAAAGTGTGCTGACCCCAAACTTTTGAATGGTAGTGTATATATAACATTCTAAACAAAGATTCAGACAGATATTAGATATTTTATGTATATTTGTATTTAGGTACATTTTATAGTTGAAATTAATTCAGAACTTTAAATTTAATTTAATGTACATTCCAGTTCTTTTGCACATTTCATCAGTGCATGTTATTCCAAAATAAAGTTTGTCTTTGTATTAAAAACGTTTAACTTTAAAATGCCAATTTTTATTATTATTATTTTATTATCAGCATTCACACTGTATAGATTATAAAATGCAGGCAGAATATCAAAATATCATAATATACAGGAGAAAATTGATCTAAGTGTTAAATAGTTTGGAAATCTAGAACAGAAAGACCTATGCCAAAACAAAACAAAACAAAAACAAATTTATAAAAAATAGCAAAGACTGATATGATCACAGATATATCATGCATCCCTTGCAGTTGAATTCATTAATCTCAAACATGAAGATAATTGTTTGCATCTTCATGAATGAAAAATAAAACGCTCATAAAAATGTAATTATAAACTAATCTGCATATTTCAAACAACTCCAATTCAGTTTTAAAAAAAATCACAAAAAAGGCATTATCTCAGTAGATCAGGTAAGCCTTTCAAAAGTAATCTGTGCAATCATACTTTGAGGCACCACACTTTTCTGGCATATGCTTCAGATTATTTCATTTTTTCAACTCAACAGATCTTCCTCTTGCCGCGAGGAGCGTTGCTTCAACGAGTAAACACAGGGAGAGGTCTCAGATACTCTCTCACTGACAAAACAACAGAAACAGGCCTGTCACCGCTCATCTTTGTACTTTCACGCTGACAGCCCTCTGCTCCACAACTTTAGCAGAGTAAACGGTTCTCTAAACAGCCTGTGACAGCCTCTGTGATGTGAGCTTCAGCGTGCGTTTGATCCTGCAGGTAAAAAAAGAAATCGCAGCTCCGGAGGAAATCTCATTCTATTAGTAAGCCGTACAAGATCCGGAACATTAACAGAGACACTGGTGTGAACTTCAGACAGCCATTAGCAATAAGAAGGGCATCAATAATGCAACGCATCAGCCCAGTATAGCAGGTGAAACACAAGAGTCCTGCCACCTGCTGCTGGGGTTTTATGAGGAGATATGACTACCCCATGCAGCTCAGGGGTCACAAACGCTACACTAAGTGTTGTGCCAATAGCCTGACCAGAGGACATTAATCTCAACCAAAGTGTCTTGGCCACAGTTCAGCAAAGGAAATACACAACCCCAGCCAACAATAAGTGAGAATGACAGTACACTCAGTAAAGAGCACCAGGTAGAACAAGAATACATATATTTTAATGTCTTTGAAAGCCTCTTATGCTACCAAGGCTGCAAAAATATATTAAAAACAGCAATACTGTGAAATATTAATACAGTTTAAAACAACTGTTTTCTATATGAACGTAAATTAATTCGAATTAGAACATCTGTGCTGCTTAATATTTTTGCGGAAACTTTGATTCTTTGACGAACAGGAAGTTAAAAAAAACAGCATTTACTTGAAATAGAAATGTTTTGTAATAATGTAATAGTCTTTGCTGCCACTTTTAAATTTAATCAATTTAATGCATCCTTTTTTGAAAAAGGTATTAATAAGCTTTGAAAAAAGTAAGCTTTTTGCAATAAACCATGAACCTTCTTAAGAATCCAGAGATTCTTACTTGTAAGCATTTAGAAACTTTTTTCTCAGGGCAGTAATAATCACCTGTGCACCCTGACTCCTGAAAATTACATGTGAGCCAGTCAATATGATTACAGCTGGCAATTATAGGCTTTATTGTGCGTATGAGACTGAGATCACTGTAAAAACCTTCAAACTAACAGACATATTCAAACCAACTTTTCCCTGATGGACCAGTTTGATAATTTGCAAAACATATATAAAAATCTAAATTTCCTTAAGTTTCTGGACTTGTCAGATACAGCCTGTGACTTTGGAGATGTTTGCATTGCTAGCGTCTCACCTATTGGCAGCTGCAGTTTGTTGATAAGGAGTGAAACCTAGGGCTTTTCTTTGAGTAAGTAACGGACACGCTCTAGCAGGCCTGTCTGAGCTCTTTGTGTGACAAACAGATAGGAGAGAATGCTGCTCACAACAATGGATTAACAGGCATGAAATGCCAACTTTAAAAACATAATTATTTGCTTTTTCTTGCAATATTTCACCTGTAATATTGAGAACTTTTTAAAAAATAGGGTGACAAAATACATCCTGATACTATTAAAAACAAGAAGTAATTTTCTTTTTCATCAAATGGTTAGTAGAAACATTCAGAAAATGTTGATGGGTAACCTCAGCAGATCAAGCTAAATATTATATGACCTCTTTTATTTTATATGAGGTTTGATTTTTTTTACCCCCCAAAATTGGGACACGTCTCAAGATAGTTTAAATCCACATACAGTACATTAGAGGTGGAACAGGTCAAAATCGCCACTTTACAGTGGTTTTGATGCATTTTAAACTAGTTCATTTTCAAACAAGGTATTTGTGGCTGTATGCCTAAAAAGAAGACAAGTGTACCCTCTTGATGAAGGTGGCATTAATGATGCACAACGAATCAAGCACAAACATATCTTGTAAACCTGCACTGACATACATTTGCTATATACTGTACAGCATTGTCTTCAAGTTGAAATGCACCCACTTTTGAGATTCTGAGAGTTTATATATGCATCCTGACACAATAACCAAGAATAAATCTCCCCATAAATAAAATGAGCTTCCCAGTGATTATAATCCTGTCATATCACACAGACATGTGGAAGCTCCAGCTGCAGTTTACGGGGGTGACAGATCCTCATTGGCACAAATCCAACTGTGTCTTGACATCCAATAAAAGCACCATCCAATAAAAAGCATTCATTATCCAAAACACAGGACATGACTTAGGGATAAGGGAAGGATGGGCTAGTAAAAAAAATCTTTGACAGGGCGGACAATGTGGAAGACAAATTGTTTAAATTAAACAGCCATCATTAAAAGTCAAGTGCAATATTTTTAAGTAAGACTAAAATAATAATAATAGTAATAAAATAATAATAGATTTAGGAAATGATGCTGTAGCATCCAATACCTTATGATAAAGTTAACATCTGATTACTGTTATTGTACAGAGGAGAATAATCCTATTGGGTGCGAAGCGGATTGCTGTGCTAGAGGAGGTGGCTAATTTTAGCATTCTTAATCAGCATGGCTGTTTTGCTAGGGTGAAACACAAGAGTCCTGCCACCTGCTGCTGGGGTTTTATGAGGAGATATGACTACCCCATGCAGCTCAGGGGTCACAAACGCTACACTAAGTGTTGTGCCAATAGCCTGACCAGAGGACATTAATCTCAACCAAAGTGTCTTGGCCACAGTTCAGCAAAGGAAATACACAACCCCAGCCAACAATAAGTGAGAATGACAGTACACTCAGTAAAGAGCACCAGGTAGAACAAGAATACATATATTTTAATGTCTTTGAAAGCCTCTTATGCTACCAAGGCTGCAAAAATATATTAAAAACAGCAATACTGTGAAATATTAATACAGTTTAAAACAACTGTTTTCTATATGAACGTAAATTAATTCGAATTAGAACATCTGTGCTGCTTAATATTTTTGCGGAAACTTTGATTCTTTGACGAACAGGAAGTTAAAAAAAACAGCATTTACTTGAAATAGAAATGTTTTGTAATAATGTAATAGTCTTTGCTGCCACTTTTAAATTTAATCAATTTAATGCATCCTTTTTTGAAAAAGGTATTAATAAGCTTTGAAAAAAGTAAGCTTTTTGCAATAAACCATGAACCTTCTTAAGAATCCAGAGATTCTTACTTGTAAGCATTTAGAAACTTTTTTCTCAGGGCAGTAATAATCACCTGTGCACCCTGACTCCTGAAAATTACATGTGAGCCAGCCAATATGATTACAGCTGGCAATTATAGGCTTTATTGTGCGTATGAGACTGAGATCACTGTAAAAACCTTCAAACTAACAGACATATTCAAACCAACTTTTCCCTGATGGACCAGTTTGATAATTTGCAAAACATATATAAAAATCTAAATTTCCTTAAGTTTCTGGACTTGTCAGATACAGCCTGTGACTTTGGAGATGTTTGCATTGCTAGCGTCTCACCTATTGGCAGCTGCAGTTTGTTGATAAGGAGTGAAACCTAGGGCTTTTCTTTGAGTAAGTAACGGACACGCTCTAGCAGGCCTGTCTGAGCTCTTTGTGTGACAAACAGATAGGAGAGAATGCTGCTCACAACAATGGATTAACAGGCATGAAATGCCAACTTTAAAAACATAATTATTTGCTTTTTCTTGCAATATTTCACCTGTAATATTGAGAACTTTTTTAAAAATAGGGTGACAAAATACATCCTGATACTATTAAAAACAAGAAGTAATTTTCTTTTTCATCAAATGGTTAGTAGAAACATTCAGAAAATGTTGATGGGTAACCTCAGCAGATCAAGCTAAATATTATATGACCTCTTTTATTTTATATGAGGTTTGATTTTTTTTACCCCCCAAAATTGGGACACGTCTCAAGATAGTTTAAATCCACATACAGTACATTAGAGGTGGAACAGGTCAAAATCGCCACTTTACAGTGGTTTTGATGCATTTTAAACTAGTTCATTTTCAAACAAGGTATTTGTGGCTGTATGCCTAAAAAGAAGACAAGTGTACCCTCTTGATGAAGGTGGCATTAATGATGCACAACGAATCAAGCACAAACATATCTTGTAAACCTGCACTGACATACATTTGCTATATACTGTACAGCATTGTCTTCAAGTTGAAATGCACCCACTTTTGAGATTCTGAGAGTTTATATATGCATCCTGACACAATAACCAAGAATAAATCTCCCCATAAATAAAATGAGCTTCCCAGTGATTATAATCCTGTCATATCACACAGACATGTGGAAGCTCCAGCTGCAGTTTACGGGGGTGACAGATCCTCATTGGCACAAATCCAACTGTGTCTTGACATCCAATAAAAGCACCATCCAATAAAAAGCATTCATTATCCAAAACACAGGACATGACTTAGGGATAAGGGAAGGATGGGCTAGTAAAAAAAATCTTTGACAGGGCGGACAATGTGGAAGACAAATTGTTTAAATTAAACAGCCATCATTAAAAGTCAAGTGCAATATTTTTAAGTAAGACTAAAATAATAATAATAGTAATAAAATAATAATAGATTTAGGAAATGATGCTGTAGCATCCAATACCTTATGATAAAGTTAACATCTGATTACTGTTATTGTACAGAGGAGAATAATCCTACTGGGTGCGAAGCGGATTGCTGTGCTAGAGGAGGTGGCTAATTTTAGCATTCTTAATCAGCATGGCTGTTTTGCTAGTCGTCTCTCTCTGGGAAGTTGGGAACTAATATGAATCTTGTTAACCATGTTCCACGATTCCAGGAAGTCATCTCTAAAAACACTTCTAACTAACATTTTTATCCTTTAACAACTCATGGGTTCACTTCCCCACGTTTCCTAACAAGACGTTATAGGTGAGCTGTAAACAGCACTTGAGCAGAGATGGAAAGCTCTTGTCGTGTGTCATTCCTGTGCTTGTTTTGACACAGTACAGAGACATCCTGACTGCCTGGTTTGAATCCCACTGCTAATGCCCTTAAGAGTTCCTCTTCCATCATCCTGACGCAGGGCCCTAATATACGGGAATGCTTTACTCGGCTTGATTTGATTATGAGCAATTTCCATGCTTGATTGAATAATACAACATTGACCTTGGCGGTTTCATTTATTTTTTTCACAATGACACACGTTGGATGGTAAAATCATTAAAATGCATAATCTAGAATTTCAAATATTTAGCAAACCATTTTCCAGCCAAAGAAAAGTAAACATTTTCACAACTGAAAATGTGAAAATTTTCAACCACGGAAACCACTCTGTTGCCAGGGTGTTATGTTGTTGCCAAGCTGTTCTGATTGTTTTTAGTACATTGGTTATATGAAAACTGATTTTTCATAAAATTAGCCATTTCATATTAAAAAATGCATTAATATACACATATCAAATGGAAATAAGCAAGTTTGATTACTATTCTTTTTAGCCACACTGAAAAGGTCACTTCACAAATATCTTTGCAAAATACAGTGGCTCTGTTATTCATGACAGTTGCCCTGACTAAATTAACATTTCATTTGCATGCAGAATGCATATTCATACTCTTATATTTCTAATTATTAAACAAGTCATTAACATGATTTACTCTGATGACAAGAGCTTAATATTCATAAACAGTTTGAATGTCACATAAATCAGACATAAAAAGGTCAGATCATGCAATGTCACCTGTTACTTGATGGTAAGTAACATTTCTGAAATTGTAATTATAATACACAGACAGACAGACAGACAGACAGACAGATAGATAGATAGATAATTAAATATATATATATATTTTTTAATATAGTTGAAAAAGACTAAAATAATTTATTCAGTAGTTCACCCTTAATCATCTAAAAAAAATCTATGAAATCTTGTCTAATAAAGACACTGGGAACCAGCTACAGGCTGGTTATGTGGTAAACACCATGAAGCTGAACGTATGTTGCTAATGAAAGTATATTACATGAATCTCTTCATATCACTGACCCCGCCTCCACTCATCTTACCATCAAATCTCTCCTTTTATCTACTTCTCCAACTCCGTCTACTTCCTCCCTCTGTCTCCATCGTTCCTTCCCCAGGGTTTACGTGGGCCATCTGTACGAAGCGTGAGAGACTCTGGTGTTGGATTACAATTAGGTTACAGTGGTAATTGGTGATTATTAATACTCATCTAGAATACATTACCCGCAAGCCGTGGATGTGCTGAAATATGCATGCATCCTCAGGCGAGAACGTAAATTGTAAATTGCGGATAATCACTGCATTCTTGCTCAAAGAACTACACAGTCACTCTCTAAAAGCTTTACCAGCAGATGTTGAGGTGATCTATCAATACGCACATATATCTGGCTTAAAGATACCAGAGAATATTAACTTCATATAATAAACAAACAATATAACTCATGCCCTAAAAACAAAAATTCCTGGTCTGTTGGGCTGTGGGTGATTTACATACATACAAAACAACTACAGATCAACACTGATTAACCTTGAGCTATTCATCATAATCATAATATAAATCATAATAAAATAAGATCATAAAAAGCTATAAAAAAACATCTCATTTACTTAATCTGACAGTTGTGTAGTTTTTATTTAATTTCCAATCCAATAAAATCAGGGTTAAAATGCTGAGGTGGGCTTGCATCTCACATCTTCTCCTTTGTGAATAATTTATCATTTAATATAAATCAAGCTGACCGGGAACAATAACCATCAATAATTCATATAACCATTTCCCTCAGAGTGTCTGGCTTTTCAGAGAGCTCCTATATGATTTATATCTGAAGGCTTTCTTTAAAGAAAATGTTTATTTCAGTGATTAAATACAATGATGATAATTTTATGTAAATTAAATGGGAGGGCTGTTTTTGTGATCTTCATGTCATAGACTTGGCTAACGAGAAGTGCATTGTGGGTGTTCAAGTGTAAAGAAATGAGCTCCAGGACTCTTCCTTCTTCCTCTAATGTCAACCAATGCCTGTCAGTGTCAACAGAGTTTCTCCAGTCTGTACTTTGCTCTGGGCTACGGTACGGCATAAAAGGATCCAAGTCAACATGGGAATACACACACACACACACACTGACCCACAGGGGCCACACTCAAATTAAACCCACCTGCTTTGGCACACAAAGGCACTAGGATAAATTTAGCCCCTATAAAAAAGTACAATGTTTCCTACACAACCACTAAATGGGTTCTAAATAAATTACATTTTAAAATATATTAAGACAGAAAAAACTTATTTTAAATTGTAATAATATTTCACAATTTTACTACTTGCGGTATTTTTTGATTAAAAAAAATGCAGCCTTGTTTTCGATGAGACTTCTTTAAAAAAAAAATCTTACTGACCCCAAACATTTGAACAGTAGTGTATAAAACAAGAGATCACAAGGCTAAGACACCAAAACAAGAGGAAAATGTGCTTTTGAATGCGTGGCAGAAATTTGAAATACCTGAGCATATGGTATCACAGCCGCCTCCTATAGCTTCCTTTCGACCTCCTCCCTTAGACACTGTACACGCATATGTGCGTGCATATAAATGAAAGGGAATGTGTTTGACAAAACAAACATTACAGAGCAGCTTATGTCTCTATTCCCATATGACATCAATAGAAAATGAATAAACTCAACAGTCTGTTTTAAAACAAGAACTAAATTGTGTATTCCATGGCTCATTTACAAAGGCAAGACATAAACTGCTAAATGTCAATGCGTCACAGTGGCCAAAATGAAAATGTTTGATAATACAAGTTACGATTCGATTCTTCGCTTTTCAAGATACTGCAGTCAACCTATAGTTTTTCTGCTACACATCAAGCAAAGTCTCAATTCATTTACGGTCTATACTGCATTTACTGTAAGAATAAGTATGTGCTAACTCTTTTAATAGCATATCTATCCATTTATCTTTATGGCTAACATTCTGCGGCTTCTGGATATTGAAACAGCGAGTCATACGTGCATCCATCATGTGCTGTCTTAGATGTTTAAAAGCTTAAGTGCACATTGTCAAATAAGACCTTGACTCCTGCTGCCTCCCATAACCTCCTGTCCTCCC
Source organism: Sinocyclocheilus rhinocerous (assembly GCF_001515625.1). Taxonomy (NCBI): domain Eukaryota; kingdom Metazoa; phylum Chordata; class Actinopteri; order Cypriniformes; family Cyprinidae; genus Sinocyclocheilus; species Sinocyclocheilus rhinocerous. The sequence goes on along the minus strand of NW_015641805.1, from coordinate 277,556 downwards.
CTCCCCCTGTCCTTCCTCTGCTCCAGACAATCCCCCACACCGTTCGGCCTAGATGTAATTCACAGATGAATTATGGATGGACTTTCATCTCTCCTGGATTTGGGGTTCACTGCTCTAAGCTACTGTAGCAGAGGCAACTGCATTTAACATGAGATGTGGGATTCTCCTACAGTCCGCCTGACTCTCTGTTGGCTGTCAGTCTGTGCGCTAGTTTAGGCTGTCAACAGCAGATTTCAAACCATCCTGTCCTGTTCTGAAAGGTTTCACTCCAGTACAGGAGGAAAAGATTCGTAATATCTTACTATACATACTCTTTTTGCTCACTCTGTTTTTTTCTTCTTAAAATGCCTGTCACTTAGCAACCATTTTTTGCAAACTTTCATTTCAATGCACCCATTTTTTGCTCATCTCGAATGCTTTTAGTATAAAAGCTCATGGCATTAGTCTTAAAAGGCAAGATGAAATCAAAATAGACTATTCACTTTCCTACATGTCTAAATTTCACTTTCCTGCATGCCTACATTTCCTTAAGTGTCCATGGTTTTATTGCACAAGATTTATCAGTGCATATCACTCTGAAATAAATAAATAAATAATGTTAATAAAATTACTTTTCCACCTCTGAAACAACTTTTTTCAATATAAAATAAAATTAGCAAAAAAAAAATGTAATTAATTAATAAAGATAAAATAATATAAACAAGACAAAAAAAAAATTTTAAATAAAAAAAGGAATTTCCTACTGAATTTCTCTGAAAAATACCTTTATCCCCCTGAATTTCTCTAAAATAAAATAAAATATAAAATAAATTTGATTTATCAAATCAAATCCAGATAAATACAATCATGTACTGCTCTACATTACTTCCCACTGAATATTCTGAAATTCCCACTGAATTTCCATTGAAGTTAAACACATTGAAAAAAATGCACGCACATAACATTTGATCCACACTAATATATGTTTATCCACCTTACAAATATCTCTAGCATAAATGCTTTTCATAAACGGAACAAATTCACTACATTTATAACAAATGTACTCAATGTTTTTTATTTATTCATCACAGTGTTTTTGCGTGTTTGTTTCTCCACCAAGAAGGAAGTAAAAACAACCCAGCTAGTGCACAATTAGCATCGAGCTTCACATCTGAGTGGCAGCTTGTGAAGAAGTCCATCAATAATGCAGAGTACTGGGGGGTTGGCGCCGTGCTGATTCTGCCAAGCTAGCGGTCCCCTTGAATGTGGCCCCTGCCTGGCCTCGTGTCCTTGGCCCAGCACAACCGGGGAACAGCGCACTCCCAAAGCTCCCCGATCGGAATCTGTGCTAATGAGAGACGCGGCACCTCCACACGTGTGCCGAATAACAATAACAACAACAAGACCTCCTACACTTAAAATAAGCCAACACATGTCTGTCAAAACAGCAGGCTAAAACAGGATGGAGGGACACAAAACTGAAAATACACCTCTGCAGCACAAGAGCTGAGAGAACGAAAATGCCATTATTATTTATGCATTGGCTTTAATTAATTGGGTTACATGAACCTTGTATTCAAATGTTCTTTTAGGAATTGTAGGTAGTCCAGATGGTCTGTAAAATGGCTTATTCATACCTGATTAATTAGCAAACAAAAAGCCGAATGAAAGGCAAATGTGGTCTGATCTTTTTGAATACATGAGCACAGAATAATTTGTGAATAAAGTGTGCCTGAATAATATAAATGGATAATAAAAACACTCTGAACCAGACAACCAAGGTTTATCATAACTTGTGTGTGTGCGCGTGTGAACTGTGTCCAGACTCAAAGAGGAAGTAAGAGAATGATGCTGATTGCTGCTCTTTGATCAGAACAAGCCCCAAACACTAATTACGCTGGCTGCTCTCTCAGCAGGCAAAAAGCTGTTCACAGCTCCCCATGACAAGAGCCCTACTCAGCTTTAAATGACACACACACACACACACATACAAAACACTGTCAAATACATCCTGTTATAATCAGTAAAAAAAAAAAAAATTTTTATATAATACATTGTTCGACCATTTACATTTTTTTCACAATATTCACCTTATTTTGCAACACGGAAGTAAGTTATTTTGTGCGAGACTTTCTATTCATTAGCTGCTATAGGCATATAACTAGAAGAATAGAGTGCAGTAAACATAAAAGTAGTGTGTTTATAATTAAGACAATACAATAAAATAATATGATAAGAAATATCAAGCAGCATAACAGACTGTTTTGTACAGGTAAAATAACTGGAAGTCATTGACACTGGGAACCTAGCACAGTCATGTTCCAAATGACCACACTCACCTTACGTTAAAAATAAGGTGGATATGGTATGGTAATTTACCAATTACATGTTTTACAGTAGCATTTTAAGTTTTTGTTCTGTAAAAACGACTAGCATTTAGAAAAATACAGTGTAGAAAAATAATTTAAATGCAGTTGTTTCTAACAAAACTTTGCAAAGCGTATGTGATCTACAGATACAAGATTCAAGGTTACCCAGTTCCCTTGTTTCTGGTTCTATAGAGAGCAGGACTCTATACTAGATGCTTTCTTATGTCCCTGTGTTCATTCCAACCGGGAAGATCATTTCACCTCATCTCTCTAGCTTTATTGGATTACTGGAGGTGTGCCCGAGCAGCCAGCCAACCAGGAGCTTAACCTATAGAGTAGAAGAAGATGCACACAATTGCTTTTCTGCCGGTATTGATTCAGCATCATTAAACCTTGAAAGGCTGGAGGATTCAATGGGAATGGGCCCTGAATCCGTCCATACAAAGACAGAAACATAAAAAAGAGAGATTTCAGACACTTGTGAATGAAGAGACATGCCAAACGGTTGGATATTTTAAGGATATTCACTCAGGAGAAATATACAATAGACTTGATTTTATTTATTTGATTCTGAAACTGACTGGACTGTGAAAAGTGATTTCTATATGACAAGCTGAAATGATGCTAGTTTAAAAAAGGAAACAAAAAACTGTGGATGGTAATGTTATGTCAGTCATACAGCCTCGTACTGCTTAAGTACGCAGTTCCTAACCAAAATAAGCAGCTGAGCAGATGTACCAGACTGCCACATTTTTCCACAATTTTCAATGTGGTCATACACAATAACATTCCACAGTAAAATATAATCAAGTATCATTAAATGTTGAAATTTCTACACTGATGACTTGCTATGCCCCTGACTTTCACAAGAACAAATTGCACTCATTTTAGTCTATTACTGTAGTTATGGTTTGTAAATCTGAAATAATGCTCAAATTAATTTACTGTCACTTGATCTCATATTGTGACTTAATATACATTGTCTGTGTCCAAAATAAGTTGAACTCCTTTTAACTTGAGTGCTGCGCTTTTAGATTGGCATGACACAGTCAAACACATCCATCCGCCTTGTTTACATAGAAAAACAATGGAAAAGTAGCACAGTGGAATGGAAAAATGTGTTCTGTGTGAACTAGCCCCAAGGCAGCATAAAGGTTTAATGATTTGCAAGACAACAGAGAGAGCTTTGGTGATTTAGTGACTAATTTCTCACTAGAAATGACATCAAACTGACCTCAACTTTCATTTTTATTTTTTACCTTGAATGTGACAGAATTGAATGCACAGGATAGTGTATCATAGACAGCGAAGGATACATCTATGCTGCAATCATTGGATTCGGATGTACAATGTTGCCTTCTTCCGTATGCTGCCTGTTGAGGAAGCATTTTCCAGTTTTCATATGCACGCCTTAATCTCATATTTAAATTTTTATATTAATATTTGTTGCCATTTTTAGAATTTCTTTTATTTTCTGTGTTTTTTTTTTGTCTATTTGTGTTGCTGCTGTGTCCAATTCAATTCCTCCTATGAAGATCAATAAAGATGCATCTACATCTACATCCACATCTCAATTGGCCAAACCAGATACACGCAAGCCAGAAATTAAGCAAGCAAAAAAAGAAAGCTAGCGCTCATATTTCCTTCACTGTTGTCTCGTCTTTAATTAAAACCTCTGGGCTCAGACAAAAGGTCCGCAGTGCAGGTTAAATACCGCATGAGACTCCAAATCCATAAAAGTCTTGAAAAGCACAAACGAAGGCAATTTGAATGCACTCACCTCAATTACAGCTAAACTGAAGAGTGTTAAACTGGCAAGCTATGCTGAGAGGCAGGACTACAATGTTATGAATCATGTTGTAGTGGGAGTCAGATGAGCTTTAGGTGACCATGGGCGAACCATTCCTGTCCCTTACAAAAAAAAATAGTGTCCTGGCAAACCCCTCTGGCTCAAGTTCATATTTACACATGCTAATGAGCTTTGTTTGCCACAAATCTGCTCACAGTTGATTATGTTAGCATGCTGCTAAGCTAATGAACCATTTCTCAAATAACCAAAAAATGAAAATAAATAACAGTGTTCAATATTTTATATTAGACCAAATAATTTTTATCAATGATTTTTGTATTGATTTGTATATCACTGAACATGCTTTACATTCTGAGATTACTTTCTTTATGGTTCCCTTTTAAAGGTGAAATTTTTGAATAACGCTTTTGACCACAGCGTCGCACCGAGTCCCAAAACACACGTGTAGCCAATCAGCAGTAAGGGGGCGTGTCTTGCAATGATAGAGAGAAGAGAGCGCTCAATTTGAGTGCACAGGACGGATATTAGCAGATCGACTATAGATAGAGAGAGATGGCAGATAAAAAAAAAGAGGAAAATATCAGAGAAATAAAACATTAAACAGAAGGGTTATGATCAGGCAAGAGGTAGGACCCACACGTTAATATCGGAGCAGTTTTCCAGCGGTGGAGAGAACTCAAGGAGCGGGAAGGGCTCGAATCGGACGCCAAGGTTGCGTTGTTTCTTCATGACAGGTGGGTAACATTGATTTTGCTTCGTTTCACACAACTTATCCATGTTGGCTTTTGTTTGAATGTGCTTGCGTGTCATCTTCACTTGTTTCCGCGATCGTTGTTGCCATGGTTGTGTAGGTACGTGTGGGGCGGAGATTTCAAAATAGGGGCGAGGTCCTGTTGGGGTATGGGCGTGTTTGTTTTGGTGCTTTCAAATATCAACATC
>NW_015641805.1:216632-272260 GCF_001515625.1 Sinocyclocheilus rhinocerous | reverse complement strand
AGCATTCAGTTGGAACGTTTGTTTTAAGGGCATTGGGCAGAATGTGGAATAGTCTTTTTTTGTCAATAAAATAAAAAAAGAAAATTGTTTGTTTTTAACCCGATTAATCGAAAAAATAATCGACCAACTAATCGATTATCAAAATAATCGTTAGTTGCAGCCCTAGTGCTTAGTGCAACCTTTAAGTACATTGAAATACTGTTAGGTAAGTGTTGGTGCACGGAGTTTGTCACAAAAAAGGGGTCTTGCATAAGGGTCTACAGCAAGTTTACAGTGATCTTTCATCCTGTCTTTCAAAGAATTTATAAAAACTCTCACGTACCTCAGGCCCATTATGGACCTCAATTGCTTATTTCCATACCCGAACACATTAGCATACTGAGCCGATCCATGTTCCTGACAGTGTAAGGGAATGCTGACACTTTGAACTGCCCCTCTCTCAATATTGAGCTTTCAATATGACTATATCAGATCAGGCCAGAGAGAGAGAGGGCCGTAATAACCCAATAAATTGCCTCCCTGGGGCACCAGTGTGTTCACAGAATATCAAAACTCCTCTTTCTTATACTCTGCAGACTGTGAAGGAAAAAAGCTCCCTCATAAGTCTAGCTGTGGTAATTAGTGTTTCATGGGAGGTTTATTTAATAAAATCATCACTTGATCTCAACAGACTCTGACATTGCAAACCTATATGTGAAAAACTACTGCGTTAAGCCTCACAAATCATGTTAAGAGTTTTGATAGACAAGAAATTTAATATAAAAGCCACATGACAGGTGCTTCAATAAGTCTACCTATTCCTTTACTCTATTTTCCTCCCTTTCATTTTCCATCAATTCACTTTCCCTGCAGAGGGACATCAAAGCGGTTTTGAAAGAAAGAAGAGACCACAGCACCACAGCTGTACTGATACTGGAAACTGTGTGGGGCTTCAACTGAATGCTGGGAAAGCGAGAAAGCCATTGATCTTTATGGATTAATTCTTATCTGCTGGATTTAGACACTGGCATTGATTATAATACCATATACTGGCCACATTATCATTAAGACTTAAACTAGCTTAATCCAGTAGTTACATGATATCACAACTGTTGTTCAATAGATCACCGCTTGTATTTAAAAAGAAAAAAAGCATCCAAAGTATTCAGATCCTAGGTATTACTTGGGTAATTTTAAGTGTACCTTACCGTAAGTGTAAGTCTACGGTATTTTTGTCTAGAGACGAACCAATATAAAAATTCTGGTTTATACGACAAGCCGGTAATTATTTTCAGATAAATTACTGCTATTAAAATTCCTAAAATGTTGAATAAAAAAAGTTAAAATACTAAAAACTAAAATTAGCCATTTTAAATGTTAGATGTGAATTTATGCATTACAACATTATATTATAATGTACAGTATAATAATAAATATTTATTTTGAAATATGATAAAGATTACATTCAACAGTGATATTAAATAATAGATGCAAATATTAACTTTAAGTGAGTGTTACCGATGACAACAAAAGTAATCTAAACATAACAAATGGTGAAATAAGCATTCAGATTTCAATAACTAATATTGACCAAAATATACAATATCGATAAAATAAAAACAACATAGAATCTGTAATATTGGCCTATAACCGATATGGTAGAGATATATTGCATGCCTAATTATTCCCCCATTTTATCATTCTCCTCCTGGCCAACAAAAATGCAAGTCTGATTGCTTACAAAAATAATAGCACACTCTCTGCAATAAGCTGCATGAGCAAATAAATGGGATGAATTATATCACTAAGTTCAAGTTCAAATGTCTAACCCTAAGTATAAGGTTCTTGCCACAGAAATCACCACTAATAATAACAATTCCTGTTTTTGTATTGAGTTAATTACAGTTACAAGCAACCTGTTAAACCAGGGTGACTATATACAGGAAAGAGTATTTGTATGCCAGTAAGCAAAACCCAGTTAAAATGCAGCTCAGCCGTTTTCCTCTTTTCCACCCAAAACGTTTTAAACACAATAAATCTGTTATCCTGACGAACAGACATGCCAACTTTGCTTTCATTTCCCACCTCAACGAAACCCTGAATTCCAAAAACAAGGTCAAAGTGGCCTGCCAGACGCACACACAAAGTCTGACAGCGACATACAGAAGCACTGACTGGAAAGAACATCTCTTCTTTAGTTTGACAGGACCTTATAAACACACACACACACACAATCTCCAGAGGGATGTTTGATGGATGCCAAACTGTGTGGACCTTCTTCAGGTGTCTGGCACTGTTATGAATGGCTTGCTCAGTCTTGTTTCTGGCAAAACATACGTCCAATCGCTCATGATCCAACTGACTGTCTCATAGGACACTTTAAACTATAATTCATACTTGCATCATATCATTACATGTTATGGCAAAGCATGTTGTGTCATTTTCAATTTAAAGGGGTGGTTGATTGCGATTTCACTTTTTAACGTTAGTGTGTAATGTTGCTGTTTGAGCATAAACAATATCTGCAAAGTTACGACACTGAATGTTCAATGCAAATGGAGATATCGTCTTTTAAAATTATGGCAGTTTAATGCCGCTGAAGCTATCAGCCCTTTCAAAGCGATCCTATTGATGTTATTTGTATAAGTTTAAAGGGGTGGTTGATTGCGATTTCACTTTTTAACGTTAGTGTGTAATGTTGCTGTTTGAGCATAAACAATATCTGCAAAGTTACGACACTGAATGTTCAATGCAAATGGAGATATCGTCTTTTAAAATTATGGCAGTTTAATGCCTACAAAAACGGCTCGTAGGGACTACAACGAGTTACTTCCCGGGTTAGTGACGTCACATACCTTAGATAAAACCAGCCCCCGGGAACATGCAGCAAAGGGGGCGAGGCCATCTGCTTTAGAGAAGAGGAAGAGAAAACTATGGGTGCACATAAAAATCTATTCATATATGAATCGCGATTCTGTCTTCTAACGATTCTAATGGATTCACAAGTTTCAAAATCAATGTTCTAAAGAAACGGTTATTAATCCTGTTCCTCACGTCCCCTGCTCTGCAAACGCTCTGCATCTCTCTCTCTCTCTCTCTCTCTCTCATTCAGATAATCAGCTCAGCTCCAACAATAAACTGTTCCAATTATACACTTATTTTCACACAGCTATGAGAAGCGTTAAACATGGACGCACATGCGGTTGCCGTACTGTATTAAAGCTTTAATCAGAATAAAACCGTATATTAAAAGCTAACATAAGCTAACATAACCTCTGCGTCTCAATCGGGCTCAAATTGATAAGGAATATTGACGATGCCATTGTTTACAATACAACACCAGAGCACATGCCGCTGAGGTGAGGGGCGTGACGATTAGACGCACACTGGCGGTTTACACTGAACTGAGCCAGCGAACCAATCTGAGCCCATTGCGTATTTCTGAGGGAGGGGCTTCATAAAAATATAAAATTATCAGCGCGTTTATAGGAGATGGGACAGAGCGGTGTAGAATAAAGGTAAATTATGTGAAAAATAATGTGTTTTTTTAAAAACGAAGCATTAACACATGTTAGACTGCCCCCCATAAACACAACCAAGCCTAGAAAAAAAAACAGTCAACCACCCCTTTAACGCCACATGAAACCAAGACATAAAACTTTATCACTGACGTCTTCAACCAAACGTTCACCTTGAAACATCCACCATATAGGAAATCAGAGGTAACAGACTCATTTAGAAGTACTAGAACAACATCAAAGCTGCATCACTTTGAGACTCAATGACTTGAAACCCAAGAACTCTGTTTACTTCTTTGCGACAGTGTCCCCCGTCGCACCCGTTCACCCTCAGGCCTCGGCGGACATCTGACGTCCTGTATTAATTATAGCTATGCCGAGATGCCCCACTGTCTTGCGAGAGATGCAGCAATGCTGAAATTTCTTCTATTTATAGTAGGAGTTCATTCTAGGGTGGTGGAAATGAGTACAGAATGGAAAAAGTGTTTGGTCGGTTACGTGTTCAGAAGGGAGCTTCCTTACCTTCTATGGATGGGGCCTGGTCCTGGGCCGCATAGAGCATCTCCTTGAAAGCCTGTGTCAAAAAAATAGATATGGTAATGATGAGATCACAGTCTTATGGTGCAGGTCAATAGGGCAATGATGTACAGAAGTCTTACATAGCCTATTAAGGCAACTTGTCATGGCAAAGAGAGTTGACTTGGCTGGATATGTAGGCTAATTGAGGTTACTTCAAACATTGATCTAGCATGTTATAAGGGCATTGTTGTTTCTTTAAACATATATATTAAACTCTGTGTGAAATGGTGACTTTCAGTTCTTTGGGAATATGGTTACCTACTTCTCTTAGCATGTCATTAACCTTGCAGGTAATGAAAAACATTGGACAATTATGCATAGTCTGTTTCCAGATACTTCTGGCTGTGAAAACATATAACTTTATTCCCAAAGGTCTCTGATAGATTCTTCTATAGGGCTGTCTCAGTAATTTGAATGCATTTGATTTTATGACAGCAAGGTTAATCTCAGTAATTGGTGTAGTTTTATTCATTCGAGAACAAAACTGACTTTTTTAAACTCAGGGAGGCTTTGAAGATAATGCATCATTATTAAAAAAAGTGAAAAGCATCTTAAAACGTTGATAAGTATGCTTTAAAATATGTCAAAATGTTTGCTTAAAAAGTGCAATTGCAATATTAAGGACAATTAAATCCATTTCTACCTGACCTGAAATTATAGTAATATTAAATTATAAATTAAAAAAATACATTATACATATAGACCACTTTTGTCAGGTAAAGGAAAATCTGCTTGATGGACTAAATTAACTGGTTTTAGTCATGTAAAAATATCATTTGATATGTTGAAATGAATGTAATATATTTTACATAAATACAACGAGTTAATTTAGTCTATCAAGCTTATTTTTATTTAACTGACAAAACACACTTCTACAGTGGAAGATTACACACTCACTTCTTTATATGATCAAATAAGATCTATCGGATGTAGTCAACGTAAACATTTAGCACACAGGAGATGAAACATTATCTGGCAATTTACTACACAAGCTGATGTCAGTGCAGGGAAGTGCTCAGTCAATATATAGCATAGATTGAAATGCATATCTAGACACAACAAAAGACAAATAACAATGAATAACATTTATTTGCTAAGCAGACATCCTTCGTTCAAGCTAAACACCAACCAAAGCCAATTAACGTGGGGCTGTACAGATGCTGTGAACACTTCTTTTCACTATAAACAAATCTCACACTCAAGGTGGCCAGTGTGTCAACCAATGAAATAAGAGAATCGTCAAGATGGCAGCATTGCCATGGCAATGGTGTTGATGACACAAAGGCTAGATGTGCTCTATAGAGTATTCAAGTTATACAACCAAAGACTGTAACCAGGATACAATTTTGCACTATACATCTGCCCATCCTCCAGAAATATGTGTGCATGCGTCTGTGTGAGGTTTGGGCAGATCTTTGCATCCAGCGAGCCTGACAGCAGATGTCATCCCAGTGGGAGAGGGAGCGCAAGTCCCTGTGTGTATATGTGTTTGTGCGTGTAAGTGTGTGTCAGTGCATGTGTGAACAGCAGGTCTGTGAAGTCAGCCAGCAAGGTCCATACGTCCCAGCCAGTAAGCAGTTTTGAAGAAATATACTGTATGCATGCTCAAAACAAGCTATATTATATATTTGGTAAAGCAAGTATCACTAGAACTATCGCTCAGGGTTACATCGTTAGTTTTAGTGATTTATTCCTATAAACCCTTTAAATTAAAATATTTGCCCCCCAAAACCTGACTCGTACTGTTGTGCTACACACATGAATTTTACCTCAAATTGGACTAATATTTTCCACCAGAGGACAATTAAACAGGTGAAATGAATCTTACAGATGTACATTAATGGAAGTAGGGGTGAGTGGTATACTGGTAAACACAATTAACCAGTAGAAATTTTTTAACTGGTAGAGATTTTGGACTATTGTCTCTATCGCAGTTACACGCTCACGTGATGTTGCTGTGCTACATGGGCACAAAACTTATAATTTTGCAAGCGTTTTTAAGCATTTTGGTTTAAAAACAAGTTATTTTAAGCAGTGAAATGCAATCTGCAGCGAAATAACTAATTTCTCAGACGAAACCGAAATAACTCATTTCGGTTTCGTCTGAGAGGCCCGCGCACATGAAGATGGTGCTCATAGGACCAATTTTTTTAAAAGCGTCTGCTAAATGACTAAATGTAAATGTAAATGTAAGTGAAAGCAAACAGCTGAGAAAGAAAACACACATGTAACAGTATATTGGATCCGCGCAGCTCTTAAAGTGACAGCAGTCTAATATTCCTCCTGTCTGTCATTCATGTCAATCAAACAACAAAAGAGAAAATCTGTCATTGCTCTCGACTAAATATCTTTTGTAACTTTAGTAAGAATAATATATTTAATTTACACAGTGAAGAATATGCAGTGTTTTTATACATTTGATTACTTTATACAGTGTATGTAGCATTTCTTATTTATTTGTTCTACTTTAGTTTTTTGTCCTATTGCTTGTAACTAGTTTCTTATTCTTATTTAATCTCAGACAGTTGTCTTCAGTGAGTCTTCAGTTTACTTGCATTTGTCATATTGACAATGGTGACAAGAATTATGAAATTTCAATGGTATCAAAAATGTTGATATAATAAAGACCTTATTTAAAGCAAAAATAACTATATTGTGAAATATATTGTTACAGTGAAAAAAAATTACTCCTATCGTGAAATAAGATTTTGGTCATATCGCCCACCCCTAAAAGGAAGGATCCAAGCCCTGATTAGGGATCACAAATACTTGGTTGACTTCTCATTTTGCACTCTGCAAAAGCCTAACTTTTCCTAGCAATGCCCTATAGCAACTGCTTAGAACAGAGTAGCAACCACATAGCAAAACACTAAGAACCTCTCAGAATATTTAGCAACTGCACAGCAACACGTAAGAAACTGCCAAGAACAACATAGCAGCCACACAGAAAACCACTCAGAACACTTTAGCAACTGGATAGAATCACCAAAGTAGCAACCTCCCAGAAAACCCTAACAACCAAACCAACTACTTTTAGAACACTTAGGAAATGCATATCAACACCCTAGCAACCACCCACAACACCTTACCATTCACACAAAAGTGAACATGTGTTAAATATACTTCACCATCCTCCACCACTCATATTTTCTCTGGTGGAGAGTGGTATTGCTTTTCTATAATTAAGCAGAAATGAACGAGCACATTAAAATAATCAGTATTGACATTAGATGAATCTCCTGTCCTGATGAAGTCGTTTCAACTATAACATACTGCAAAACATATATTAAACTGTTGTTATTGCCGATACTACAATTTTTTATTATTATTGTTTTTTAAATTTTACTTTATTTTAGAATTTCCTGTATTTTATTATTGGTTTTGTTCAGCACTTTGGTCAGTGTAACGCTGAATTTTAAATGTGCTCTATAAATAAAACTTACTTACTTATTATGATTGTACAATTGACAATCATAATTATGTTCCTCTGGTGTTCAGAGGGAATGGTTGAATGCCTCCATAAACACACCATCTTCCTCACGTTCACTTTCTCCCTTCTTAGTCAGCCTTAAAAAAAAGATACTAAAGCTACTTAAAATGCACATGTCGGAGTGTGAGACCTCATTAATTTATCACTCAATCAGTTTATCAATTTATCAACTGGGAGACTAAATGTGTCATCAACCTTCTTTCACCCTTCAATTATTGCAATTTTCTTTCCACCTTAATATTTTCAAAGTCATTTGTTGATAAGATGTTATGTAAAGTATTAAACAATACACATGTTGCATTGTTCAACGTTTTCAGGAAAGGACTAAGGAAGCTTGTCGTTTTCTTAAGAAGTTCATTTTTTATAAGCTTCCTAAAATCAGTTTATGGACTCAGTTTTATTGCGTAGAGCCTGTGGGGCTGCTTCCCATTGACTTTCTATGGCACTGTCAGCCACAGGCAGCAAAGCAATAGATGAGCAGAGACCGAGTCCATCTAGTAATCATGACTTAACTGCTCACAGAGGGACTTCAATGACCAAACAATAATAAATTCTGCTTTTCTTTGGGATACACTCCATAAGACAGAGCTGCAATGGATCATATTGTATTGTATGTAGCTGAAAAAAGATGTTCGTCTTCATCTTGCCAAGAGAAAATCAAAGCACTTATGCACAATCTATCACCGCATGTAAAGAATATATCCAGACAGTTCATAATGATAAGGCTGTACAGTGCTGGAAAGGATATTGCTAATCATATATCTCTGTCATGTAAACGGTGTAAATACAGCTCGCAGATCCATATAACACTCCCTGGTAGTATCAAATGACAGGTTGATCATTATGAATTAAACATTTTCCTTGAGTCCTTTGTCTTGTCCTTGACAGATCAAGCTGGAATCTCACTGCAGTCCATTCGCACATGCAAATTGGCACATGAGGCTAGTAACTGAGGTTTGACAATGAAAGTCCACCCAAAGACGACTGAGATTAATCAATCAAGCTTAGATGCAACAGATATAAAGCACCTGAGAATATCTGCAACAGATGCATCTATTTTCTATTAAATGGTCCAATTTTAATCAATCTGCCAAACTATGTAAAAACAAAAATTTACTACCGTGATTCTTTATAGGCAATCACTGCTATTTTCTTGGATAAATGTGTTTTGTTTACAGTTTTTCCAACAGTTCATGTTTGTCTGGGTTCTGCGTCTGATTACAGATTCAGTGCTCCAGACAAAGGATTTCTCCTCCTTTGCGCCAAGACGGATGCTGAAGCTCTGACCATCCACCATCACACAACACATACCATTGATTTATTGTCTAAGGGTGCAGTCAATAATTTCACAGCACAGAAACAATAAATAAACCAACATACGATTAAAATCATTCTTAAAAACATTCATTATTCAACAGTTTGAAAGATCAGTCCATCATTTTCCATGTACTGTTTAGAGGTCAAAAACAGCATAAGATAAAAAAATAATAATTACACATGACACTCTATATAATAGTAATAATTTCTTAACACAAGTAATTCTTAAATGTCTTAATTCATTTTTAACTGAGAAGGTTTTTCCTAATTATACTTTATTTTAAGTGGAATTACATTCTACTGAAGCAGAGGCTTGATAGTGGTGCATGTTATATTTAGTGATGGATATAGCATGAATCTCTCAGAGCTCTTTCCTTTATTCATAATTCATAAAACAAATGGTGGTTGAAAACCTTGGAAGCCATGGACTGAAAAGGAAGTGCATTTTAAACCTACCTTATATAGTGGGAAATTAATATAAATATCTTTCATGATATTGTTTTAATGCTATATTATATATTTAATAAGAAGAATCAGAAATCATGACTATTTTATATATTATATGCTGTTGTATCAAGCCTCGTTCTAAAATTTCATTCAAAAGAAAAAAGAAAAAGATTTTACTGCAGAAATAATTTGAACTACTACACTCAGCAAATTAATTGCCGCAGACATAAAGTGGGTGAGCAGACTAATTACATCAAATGACCTTTCTGGCTTAATCCCAAAAAAGAAAACTTAAGAAAGAATTTAGGTGAGTTTACGTAATGTAACTTTCTGTTATACTAAAAAATTATGTTATACTAAAACAGAATATAATATATAGATTTTTAAGGTGATTTCTCCTTCTTTGTCCCAAATGTTTGACAATGCTCCAGATGCACTCATTGTGAGAGTCAAGAAACAAGAATAAAATCACTATGAACTGAAATATAAAAAAGGAAAATACTAATAAATACATTTAAACAAAAATGTCTGGATGTAAAAGCTGCCAATGGTTCCCTCATTAATAAATATCAAAAAACACGAATAGACAAATGATGTATATCATATTACATGCTTCAATGGAAAAATTGCAATAAATAAATTAATTAATAAATAAATAAATAAAATTACTAATTAACTAACTAAATAAAAAGCATTTAGCAATTTATTTTCCAGACACATTACTGTTTCACATTAGGTTTTTTCAAAAATATAGATCATTTAACTTAAGCCTTTAAACAATATTTCATAGCTTGCACAATATTTACAACTACAAACTGTTCAAATCAAATAACCCGCTTAAGTTTTGCTCATACTGGTACCTCCGAGTTGCATCACAATCTCTGGGACGCAACTACGAACTACACGCACCAAGAAAAAATCATAAATAAATCTCTTACCTCGTACTGAATGTATTGTTTCCTCCATTCTGGAGTAATATGGGCAGACAGGTGCTCCGCAAACTTCATGCTGGCGGAGCAGATATCCACAGTCGGACTATAATAATATCCTCGGGTCGGGCAGCGTCTTCTTTTGGGGCTTTTGTTATTTCTGTCACTAAGTTACAGAGCCGCATGCGTTGTCTAAATCCTGCCCGGTCTATCACAGTCCACTATTCCCCGGTCCCACATATTACCCCGTTCAAAGTGAAACCCGCTACAAAAAGGGACTAAAAGTAACCTCCCTCTACTTCCCAAAACAGGTGCCTAAATGACAGCGATACAGCCCCGGTGCGGGCGTCTCTGGGAAGTGACTTTCTCTCTGCGGACTCTCTGGGCGTCTGTGAAGTAGCTGTTGTCCGCCATCAGCGCGCACTGAGCGAAAGACGTATGTGCGTCACAGCGCGCCCTGAGGTGCTTTTAGAAATAGCTGTTTGTGATTAATCTTATCATGCTTTTTGTCTTAATATTTAGAAATAAAAGTACATATTACTTTTTTAGATACCTTTTAGTTATTAATGTACATTTTCTATTGATTTTTCTTTGAATTGAAAGGGTGTAAAACAATTGTTTTGTAATAAGTATAATATTGTATATAATTTGTAATATCTTACATATAATTTATTACGCCATTTATTACTAATTCGTTATTTTTACTGTGTCGTCAAATGTATGTAGCCTATCTGGTCTAGAATGATTTTTACAGGCTAGAAGGAAACAAGTAACAGTAAACTCTAAAAAAAATAATAAAAAAAAAAAAATAATAAAAAAATCCTATATATATGATATTCTTTTATTTGCAAATTAATCTCGTGATAAGCCTTATTGGCCAATTCTGAGTTGGCAACTGCTGACAAGCTTTTTGTGGAAGCTCAGTATTGCAAAACTTATTGTTAGACATTACTAATTATTTTTATTTGTTATAACATACAGCACGTAACATCATAACAGTGATGTTTCCGATTTTTTTGTGGAAGTGACACTGACTGGTTCTTGTTTGTTACTGACGTTTTAGTTTGCTTTCAGCTACTACCGACAAGAGACGGCAGTCTGTCAGAAATCTCGCCACAGAAAAAAACTGCATGTCATGTGACTTACCCAAAGCACATCATTGGCTAAACTAAGGTCTTCTCTTTCCAACAAAAAAAACGAGAATGTTCTCTTAAAGAGACAGTGGCAAGGAAATGAACACAAAGACCATGTTGCCATATGGCCACACCATGCGGTAGAGGGTTAATACTGCTTATGACATGATATGTAGATATAATATGCAAAAATTATATAACTTATACACATAGGCCCTATGTTTTGTCAAATGGGATGATGGCAGTGGTTTATTTCTTGGGGGAAAAAAGTGTTTTATAAGTTCAGTTGTTGGCCTACTTTTCTCATAAAAAGGAACATATACTACTATCAAAGGGAAAGACAATCTTCACAAATATATCAATATGTTTTATATGCTGTTAAACAGATGGATATTAATCAGGATTAAAATGGCATTAATGTTTCGAGTATACTGCAAAGCAAAATAAAGTTAAAACCAGCCACCCAGCAGTCCATCTGAGCCCTTCACTCTAGTCTATGTAGAATCTGCTTACTTACATTTAACTGATATATTGATTGCTGACTCAAGGCCATAGAGACCTGATTTATGCCCCTTAAGAGGCCTGCATTCCTGCGTTATGTTGTTATATTTTAGAACACCAGGGTGGCACTTATAGCTTCTGGGCAACACAGGGAAGTATAAATGACATTTTTTGGACTACTACTACACTCCAAGCCAGAAATGTGCAAGGAAATGTAAGATAAAAATCAAGTTTAATCACTCTGAGCATTTAGTCAGAAATAAGAAAAAAGGGAAAGGCAATACGAAACGGGCATAGCACGCTGTTGAATAGGAATGAAATAGAAGTGGGACGCGTAATATCGAGATTCGCTCAGGAAAATGTGATTTGTGTGCCATCTTGTGGACTATGTCTGTATTGTAAAAATATGCGCAGAAATCCCTGTTAAGTGCTAAAAAATATCAAGAAAAGAGCAAATAAGGTTTGTTGCAAACCATATAATGTAAATTACATTTTTGTATCTCTTCTGTGTTTAAGTTGAAATTCTTTCAAAATTTTGAAACGATGGCCAATACTTGATAGCATAGTGTAATATAGTAATACAGTATAGTAAAATATATAGTGAGAGATTGAATCACTAGAATCATATCTATGGATTTAATAGATAATACATATAAAAGTTCTAGCATGGTAGCAGTATTCCATTCCACACATCAAGCGTCTACTGTAAAACTGGTAGGACCTAAAAACCGTTGGAACTGTTAGCAGCAGTCGCAGGACGAACTCGTGCCTATTATTGTGACGTACCATTCACGGACCAATTCTCAAAACAAGTCCGACTGAATCGGATTACGGATAACGTACTATAGCAGTCAACTGCCTGCGCTGTTTTTATTATAAATTAATAATAATTAATGTAAAATACTGTTGATTACCCCTATAAGGTATTTTAATTCTCTTCAATGGCGTCTAGATCTCCGTCCTCCTCCCCCGACTCAGCGACGGGCTCCGGTACTGATCCAGCCCGGCCTGACACCGGAGAGCCGCTCGGTGGAGGATCCGATTCGGATTCAGATTTCGGATTAGGGAAATTTGATTGTGGTGCTGGGGATACAGCGCTTCGATTAGAAGGAGCCGATCTAGAGAATGAGTTTGAGGCGGCAGCGGACCGGGTCAGAGATCTCGTGCAGACAGCGAGTAGAGAGCAGCTGCTGTATCTGTACGCCAGGTTCAAACAGGTAACGTTAATCCCAGCCTTCTTGTTATTGACATAGTTTATGATACTGTAAAATCATGATACATTAATATGAGATCACCTGCCAACACGATACGAAGCTTGGAGATTGTCTGGCATTTTACTTACTTTTGTTTATTTATTTAATAGTAACGTTAGTGGCTTATATAAAGTTAGCCCGGTATATGCACCAACAATAACTGTAGTAATAGTGTTTCAATAAACATTACATGGTAAGGTTTTGTAAGGGGCATGGAGTTCTGACAGATGAAGATGCCTGTTGGTTCTTGACTCTGGAGTATAAAACATCTGGCACTGGAACCGGTTATTTGGGCATTGGACAGTAACTGTTAATAAGTTAACATTAAATATATTCGTTATTAGTTGAGATATGGTGCTTATGTGAGTGATGCAGGTTTATGTCCAGCCAGCAATGTGTCCCCGATTTATTACCTTTTTCTCTCTCCAATAAATTTTGTCACTCTCTGCAGGCTGTGTAATAAAAGAAAAAAAAAATAGATTAATTATAAGTAATTAATAAAGATCCACTCTGCCTATAAATAACATAAAATATCCAGATCTATTTTTAGTGTCAAGTTTAGTTTTGTTTATAGTCTAAAATATTTGACATTAGTACTGTCTAAAACATTTGACATTATTTCAGTTATTTGAACATTTGTTTTCATTAAGTAAACCATAAATATATTAATAAACTTATGTTTGTCAGGTCAAAGTTGGAAAGTGCAATACACCAAAACCTGGTTTCTTCGATTTCGAGGGTCAGAGAAAATGGTAAGTCTCTTAACAAGCCATGCATTTCTTGATAAATCTTGAATTTTGATTTGGACCTTGCATTGTTGATGGCAACATCTGATGTCGTCAAAACTCTAGTCAGTTCTTGACTAGTACTATGAATATTGTTGGCTCTTATGACAAATTGCTTGTGGTTTTCCTTAACTGCAAGTCTTTGGATAAAATCGACTGCTCAATAAATTAATGTAAATGTAAATTCACTTTGTGTCCAACAATATGAGCTTTTTGGGAGCAAGAGTCTTTAAAATCCAACAGAGTGCTTCCTGTTCACAGGTCTGCATGGAAACAGCTGGGGGACATGAGTGCGGAGCAGGCCATGCAGGAGTATGTGTCCTGTGTACATGCCCTGGATCCAGAAGGCAGCCAGAAGGTAAGGATTAGACCTACTGTAGGGGCCATTGCAAGATGGGATGTAAAACAAGATTTTTCTTGCTCTTTTGCAGCTAAATAGTTTGATGTACAATGTGTTGATATTCACAAGTCCACAAGTTCCAGTCCACCTAGACAAATTATGGAAAACAGATCTGCATTGTATTGTTTTGGAGAGATTTTCACTTCTTAACTTGGATTTTTGTTTTGTTTTGTTTTTTGCTCTCAGATGAAGCATAACATTAATTAGTATGTTTTTACAATTACACTATACTTATCGTAAGTGGATCTGCCTTTTGGTAAACTATAGGCATTGTTCTGTAATATTACTGAATAACATGTCCAGAAGAGGGCAGTCTCTGATTGTGCATCCTTCTCAAACAGGTAGTAGAAAAATATCCCATCGTTTTTACAAAGATGTTGAGAATAATACTCAAAAGATATCAGAAATAGAGTTGCTACATTTCTATGCCTTTTCTATTGGACCTGTAGATTCATGTTCATTATATAATTCCTCGGGAATTATGCAATCATGTTTAAGCAAACCTTTGTTGCTATTGCAAAGTTCCATTGAGTCATGGTGCTTATATGAATGATGCAGGTTTAAGACCAGCCTGCAATGTGTCTGCAATTTATTACAGTTTTATTCCTACAGTAAATTTCCAGATTATACAGACCATAAATAAAATAATATCCAAATATATTTTGAGTCGTTTAACTCAAACCCTTTCCTTTATGTTTAATTTTCTCTACCTTTACTCTTTTCCTTTCTCTTTTGCTTTTGTATTCTCTCCATATCTATCTTCTCTCTGCCTTATTGCTTTTTACCCACAATCCCCATGTCAGAACAGACACATCCTTTTCACTGATTCTGCTGCAGGTAACACAATCTGACTGCCATCCAGACCGGCACAAAAGCACATAAACAAATTCCCCACCTTACAGAATGAACTGATTGTGTTTAGTGTGTTAAAAGAGGGCAGGAAGCTCCATTACGAGATGGAGATATAGAGCCGGGGAGGGAGGTTAGACAATACTTCTGTGCACTTCTGTTGTTATATGCACCTGCTGTGGAGGAACAAAAGAAAAGTGCACGAATTTACGGTATTTTAATACAAGCCTACTATTCAAGCAGATGTAGCATTTTCTGCTCAAAACGGTAATATTTTTAAGTCACTGAATGAAAATTGCTGTATAATAGAGCTGGCTGGCCGCACAAAGCAATATTAATCTATTCCTCGGCGGGTTTGAATACCCAGAGTCCTTTGTGTGCTGTTGCCAAATGTTGTTGTGTCTGAAAAGGGAAGAAAAGTGAATATAACAATGTCAAAAATACAAAACCTGTCTAGCACAAGTTTAGTAACATGTGCAGCGCCCTGCCAGTTTTCGGTCATGTTTTTGAAATTTGAAATCTGCTGTAAATGTACTCACCCTCAGGCCATCCAAGATGCAGATGAGTTTGTTTCTTAATTGAAAAATTTTAGCATTACATCACTTGCACATCAATGCATCCAAATGGATCCAAACAGCTGATAAAAACATTACCATAATCCATAATTAATCCACACGACTCCAGGTCATCAGTTAATGGCTTGTGAAGTGAAAAGTTAAGTGTTTGTTATAAACAAATACATTATTAAGATGTTTTTAACTTCAGTTTGTTGCTTCTAGTTAAAATATGAGTCCTCTATCCATAATATTGCATTCTCCAGTGAAATAGTTGTTTTATCTGAATCAGGAGATTCTTACAAACACACAGTTTTTCACAAGACGTTTATTGATGGACTGGAGTTGTGTGGATTACTTGTGGATGTTTTCATCAGCTGTTTGGACTCTCATTATGGCGGCACCCATTCACTGCAAAGGATCCATTGGTGAGCAAGTTTTTGTCCAAACCTGTTCAGATGAAGAAACAAACTCATCTACATCTTGGAAGGCCTGAAGGTGAGTACATTTCAAACAACTATTCATTTTTGAGTGAACTACTCCTTTAAAACCTTTAAAAGGATCTCTAGGCTTCATTTGCGGGCATTATGAAAGTTTCCTGTTTCTTCTTTGTGTGTGACATAATTCTTTGTGTCTTTCTTTCAGTCATCAGAGCGAAGAGGAGGAGAGAAGCGAACTGGATTCGGCGGGCCAGCGGTTAGCTCTCTATACCAAGAGGAAAAGATAAGGTAACATAAGTCCTGCCTATGAATATGATGATTTTATTATAATTTCCTTCAGTTTTTTTATTTGATCCAGTGATCACTCTTGTGTGTGGCATAATTCATTTTCTTGCTCATGGAACTCACATATACCAGACGCCCCGTTGCTTCTTCCGTTTAACAAGACAAATGAAGGGCTGAATTCACATGGTTTTACCTCTCTTAAATTAACAGTATTAGTATGCATGCATAGGGGGTGAAGAGGCCTCAGGAAGCGGTAGAGTTTAATTACTTTTTTTATGATTATATATCGATGATAAGAATGTAAAATGGATACAGGCATGGATGGATGAAAGAAATATATGGAAGTATCAATGCAACAGGGGTTCATTCCCCAAGTTGACGTGTCCCAGGAGAATGTGAGTCGTTCATTGGGGACGGAAAAGCAAAGAGGCAATTAACATCCCGTTCCCCCTCCTCTCCTCCCATTTGTCGCTCGCTGAGCGGCCCATTTCGTGCGTGACCCAATCAGACTGCCATGCAGACTGCTTCGCTGCTTTCCAATTTCCAAGCTCGGTGATTGATAGCCCTCCTGCATATTCAAACCTCTCGTTAACATTTGATTAGAGAGTCTTAATGGCTTCTGCATTGCCCGATTGCTAAACCAGATGACCTGTAACTCCAAGGCCATCTCATATTTTTTTTTTTTTTTTTTAGCTTAAACTCACTTGGGAAACAACAGCTGATAAGTTGCATAACCCTGTGCTTCTGCAGGAGTCAAGAATGAGGAATATTTCTCCTCTGAAGAATGCATGATAGATGAGTTGTTCTGTGAGGACACCTTGGAGAGAGATAAATCAGATTGATCTGATCTGATTGATGGGAGCAGAGGTGTCAGTTTCAGAATATCGGGCTATTTTGGAGGGCGGTGCTTGTTTGGACAAGGTGTGGCGTGTGTTTGTGTGTCAGCTCTACCTGTCGCTGATTGATGGTGTTAAAGGAATAGTTCACCCCAAAATGAAAATTCTGTCATCATGTACTCACCCTAATGTTGTTCAAACCTGTTTGACTTACTTTCTTCGTGGAACATATGATATTTTGGTAACCAAAAAAGTTTCAGGTTCCCACTGACTTCCATTGTATGTACAGAAATACAATGAAAATCAATGGGAAATGTTTGGTGAGTAAAAAATGACAGACTTTTCATTTTTAGGATCTCTTTAGCATGGCCTGGTGAGCATGAAAGACTCATGCTGTGTACTAAAGAGTTGTTTGTTATATTGTAATATCTGTTTTTTAATATTTGAAGATTTACACAGATTCACATCTATAATCTGCATTGGAGTCTGTGTGTGAAAACATCAACATAGATCTTTTGTTTGATCTCTCACTAGTCAGAAAATGTTGATGAAGCGGTGTGGAATGACAGAGTAGCCAGTGACCTTCCCAGCATGCTCAGCGGCATCGCTGATGCCATGTCGTTTATCAGTGGGCTATTAATCAGGTGTAAGCGTGTGCTTGTGTGCGTGTGTGTACTCGGGCTTTAGAAGCACAGACCAGCATCAGTCTGACGAATGAGCAGTTTTATTGATTAGTTGCCCCGGGAGACGAATGATGCCCACATGGCACAAACACACTGGGTCATGGTAAGAGCACACACACTCACAGATTCAGCCTTATTTACTACAGCGGAGATAAGGCCAGGTTTACTGCACGCATATATAGGCATAAGCCAATTTCCATGATAACTGTGCACTTTGTTGTACCATTACTTTTTAAAACACAAGTTAGTTTTTGAATTTGTTCCGATATGTTGGATAAACTATTGTATTACTTACATGTATGATGCTAGAGTGAAAAGTAGCTAGTTTTAAACAACCACCCCCACCCCCACCCTTAAAATGTTGATTTTGGCTTGTCACAAGTCAGAGGTCTGGACCTTCATGAATACAATAAATAAAATGATTATGAATATGTCATAACTGTGACATAGTCTGATGTAAATTTCATGTGTTAAAAATAGCTTAATTTAAACTAAATTTCCTACTCCAGTATCCATTCTGACATAGTAGTTTTTTGTTTAAAAAAAAAATAAATTTAGCATATTTAACTTTAATTTAGAAAATAACGAAATTAAGGCCAAATTAAAATATATTTTTTTGATTCATATTTATTTTATAAATTTTAATATAATAAAATAAAATAAAATCTTAAATTCCAGGCCATTTTTTATACCTTATTTGTGGAATCTGCTATAAATGTTTTTGTCTTACTGTTTTTTGAATTTTATGTAGATTAATTTTGTTCAGAATATGAAAAGAATCTGTTTGTCACATACCTTTTCCCCTACTGTATATTATTTATATTTATTATTTATTTTGTGTCAGCGTATTGATTATATAACATTGAAATACTCTGTACTGCATTGATTCACTCTCAGAAATCAGTTCATTTAGGTTGGCCAATCTGTCTATTTCCTGTATCTCTCAGGCACGAAGGTCCCGTCCGCTGCCAGTCTCATCTGCCCTGCTCCTGTAATGACAGTGAGGGGCGGCCACACAATAGTGCTCCAAATGCAATTAATCTGCCATCCTGCATGGGCAAGAGGGGCAGGGGTAAATCTCTTAATGAGATTTCTCCAACCAACTGTACCTCATCCCCTATAACCCTTTTCTTTCTCTCTCTTGATCTCTCGCTCTGCCCTGCCTGGCTTGGCCCAAATGCCACAAGGTGATTAGAGAGGAAAATAATTAAAACTGCTGTGGTGAGCGCCAGGCTCCTGAGAATGCGCATCCACATAAGTGGATAAGCATGTGACCATGAGACGCCTGCCAGTAACATGATTTTGGCGGCACCTGTGCACATCAGTTTAGCTCTGTTTAGTCTGGCATTATCTTCCTTCTTGGGTGATCACTCAGCAATATATATTTATTGGGTCTAGAATTTCTAGCGACAGCCCTGACCCTGGTTATGTAATATTTAAGAATAGACTATTGTGTTTCTTAATTCTTTACTACGATTTAATGCTATTTCAAATGTTCTTTAATTGATTTCTATGAAATCTCGTAAAAGGTTTGGTGTGATCACTGCTTTACATTCTTAAGTATTGAATATCGAGAGTATTTTCTCTCTTGTTGTGTTTGACTTTAGGGAAGAGGACAAAAACATTTTTGACTATTGCCGAGAGAACAACATCGAACATGTCAGCAAGGCCATCAGCTCCAAGAAAGTGGACGTGAATACAAGGGATGAAGAGGTAGGCTTTTCATTGTTTAAATTTATGAAATAAATAGAATGATACATTTATCAAATGTAATCAAATTTGACATATTTTCACATTGTATATAATTTGCTAATAATAAATTATTATTATAAATTATAAAAAACATTTTACAGCATTAGAAGGATTTCTGAAGGACTCTGAAGACTGGAGTAATTGCTGCTGAAAATTCAGCTTTGCCATCACAGAAATACATTTCATTTTAATATATATTAAAATAGAAAACTGTTACTTTAAATTGTAAAAATAGTTCAAATTATAACTATTTTTACTATATGTTTTGGTCAAATAATTTCAGCCTTTGAGCATGACACCTTCAAAAACATCTTACAGATAGTATTATTTTCTATATTTTATATAGTAGTATTTTTTATTATTATTTTATGTAATATATACATGTATTTACACAAGTATACCCAAAAATTATAATCTGTGTGACTCAAGTGTGTTTGTTAAGAAGTTTAATCAAGGAAAGTGAATTTGATATCCCTGTTCAGTGTATAGGGAGCTGTGAACACTGCGTAGGGACCCTGTGAATCGAAGCACAGCTTCTCTCTTTCACCCTACTTCTCTCTCTCTATCCGTGCATTTCCGACACATCTAAAACTCCAAAGGTCACTGGATGCACCATCCACCCGCTCAACCCATTTTTATTCATGTATCATCGTGACCAACTGGCCCGTTTCATTTCTTCCAGCACTCCAATTCTGAAAGTGGGGAACCAGTTGGCTCACCATCAGGTCGGCCAGATGGCAGCCATTGTCAATCCACCATTGTTTGTCCTGCTAGTGCAGTTCAACAGATTAACCTCTAGAGGGCACTATTGAATTTTAAAATCTGCTGTATTTATGTACATATACGTATATATGTATTATGTATGTTTCTGCCATCTTCCCATCTTCCACTTTGCGCTTGTGGTCAAGCTGCGCTACATGCTCGAGGTCAGACCTGTGAGAAATGAGGCCTCGCTTCCAACCTGAAGTCCTAAACACCGACAGCGTGGCTTTGACTCGCTGCAGCATTCAGATGTGACGTATGCGCTCTGTTCTAAACATAATGCCATTTGATGTTTTCAGCAGAGGCTGTTGCCAGTGGTTTAATTTGGGCTGAGATGAGCTTCACGGCTGCCATTTGACCTCCTACCGCTCGGCCAGTCTCTGCAGGGGTCAAATACATTACCCTTAATGTACAAGTGCAGCTGAGTGCAGGGCAGTGAGGAAATAATCTCAATGATGATGACAATAGATCAGGATAAACTGGAAAACTTGGGAGTTATTCCATTGTGGGATGATAGTGGATGGTGACCAGAGGGGTGCTGGGACCTGGGGGATACCACACACTTTACACTTCACTACTGGAGAGATGGTAGAAAGGATTGCACAACCATGGCCACACACTGAAGGTGGACGTGATTATTTAGGGTTGCCCTTGTGTTTGGCAATCTGAGAGACACGCTGACTGATTATGCTGTAGTTCCACATGATTTTTATAATCTGAAAAACTGCTTTGTCTTAAAAATACTTGCTCAAAGATGACAGTTTGATCTATACTCGCTAATATTTCCACTGATGTTATGAAAAGTTATTCATATTGAGCCTTTACTTTTATCATTCTTATTTAACTACTACTACTACAACTACTACTACTGTTATTTATAAATGACAGCTTAAATAATATTTTGGACATGTAAAGTGGGCTTCAAATGTTTGAGAAAATATTATTTTTATATTACATTATATTGTTATATTATATTATTTTAATTTAATTTGAAACAATTAAAGACATGAATTATCTTAAACTTGTTTGTAAAAAAAAATTGTCAGATTTATTTACTTCTAATGAGGGAAATTGATTATTTATTTATTAGAATTTTTTATTTTTTTCCTAATAATATAATATGTAATGGAAAAAATGCTATTATAATAATACAAAAAATATTAATTGTAAGTATTTTACTAGTGGTCTCAGACTTTTGATGATGCTTTAATAGTAATAATAATATTAATGTTATTTATAACTGATAAATAGTAGGATAATACAGTTGGGTCCAAATGTTTTACATTAATTACATTTATATAGGAATTTAAAACAATTAAGGAAATTGTCTATATTAAATTCATTTTTTAAATTCAACAGTATATTTCAAAGTACTGTGATATTACAATCTCATACCATCGCTCTACCACCACATTCTGAATTAGATAATGTTAACTGAAAACAACAGCGCTCTAACACATGCACTTACATCTGACACATCGAAGAGCTTTTCCTAAATTGTCAGTGTGAATTTAGGTGTTTTTTCTGCTGCTTTGTTATGACATGCATTGTGTGTCATGTTTTTTCTGTCTTATTATGGTGATGCCTTAAATGCCCTGTGGACGACAGGTCTGCACACGCTTCTGATAGGCACGAGCCCCTCCAACTGAACAAAAGAGGGCTGGACTCATTTGTGCAAATGTCCCAAGAATTTCTTGCTTGCCTTTTCTCTCTCTGTTTGTGCTGGAACAGCCCCATCAATTACAGGCAATTGAGCCGGCAGCTCTCCACCCTCTTTGGCAAGGACATTGTAAAGCAAGAGGTTTCCTATTCATCTGCACTGAGCCCTGCTCAATGTACCGCCCCGCAGTAGAGTCCATGCCTGTCACACTTAATCCACAGCTCTCACCCGGGACAGGAAGGTGTAATCAGTGGGATTTCTATATCTTTACTGTTTCTACAGCTCTTCCGCTTAGCTGGAAGGAAATTGGGGAAGATATAGTTATGTTTGCTGAGACATTGTCACCGGAAGGATGATTTTAGCCCTTTCTGCATTCACATCTTAGTAGAATTTCGTAATTACTGAGTGTTAAATGTCCTAGGAAATCATTTGTTTCAAAAACAACATGGATTCATACATGTCTTTATTTACAGCAAAATACTTAAGTTATTCAAAATTTCTTTAAATTCATATATATATATATATACATACATACTACCTTTCAAAAGTTTGGGGTTTATACTTTTTTTTTTTTTTATGTTTCTGAAGTGTCTTACACTCACCAAGGCTGCATTTATTTGATTAAAAATACAGTTAAAATTACCATTTTAAATAACTGTATTATATTTGAACATAATTTAAAATATAATTTATTCCTGTGATGGCAAAACTTAATTTTCAGCAGCCAGATGTCATTCTAATATGCTGATTTGGTGCTCACGAAATATTTAAAACCGTTGTGCTTCTAAATATCTTTGTGGAAACTGATAATTGCTAGATAAAATGATTAAATTTCTTGGAGAAAAAAAAAGGTACTGACCCCAAACTGACCTAATTATTATTAAAGTCATATCTTTATAACTTACAGTGACTTTTTACTTTGCAGTTGCAGTTTACTTTATTTCTCATAATGGCAACTTTTCTTATTTTATATCTAATTTTACAATTACCTCATTTACAGGCAGAAACAAGTTATGATAAAATGACATATGAAATTGAAAAAGATGTAGCAGCAGCTTCCTAACTAATTTTAGCTTTTTTAACCACTTTTTAAATCATTTAGGTTGTTATTTGTATCTTCTAATTACAAGTTTGACAAAAAACATAGTTGGTAACTCAGTTTTGGTCAATCCAAAATGATGTGATATAATACAATGGGTGTAATAATAATACAGTGGTGCTCTAATATATACCATGGTATATATTCATGTGCGATTCTTTTCTATTTACACGGTGCTTCAAAAATATAATGTCTAGAAGCCATAGTATTATCATGGCACCATGTCCAAAAAGCCATTGTAGTACAATTTGTTAATCAAGGGCTACGGATCCAGAGAATGGTGTGTCTTGGGAGTAGAGTAGGAGAAAAGAAAAATGTTTGGCTATATCTCTGATGAAAATTTGACAAACAGTCCAGGGGACACCCTCCTCTCCAAAAAGAAAAAAAACTCTTGTGGTGTAAGGCTTCAGACTCTCTCATAAATATCAATTTTAACATGCAGCAGTGGAGATCAATATCATTTCAGCCATGGAATACGACTTAAGGAGTTGGCTTTATCTAATTGGCCTTCACTGAAAAATGAACTCTGCAGCCTTGATAGGGACAAGTGGCTTCAGGCCTGGGGGGCGGTGCTGGTGATCAAGGGTCTGCTCTGTTTTTGTCCCCAGAACCGCATCAATCACTGCTAAAGAGTCTCCCGTCCCACTGCAATTTGTTTCTGGAGCGCCCATGATCTTTCCCTCCCACAGTGCCCTTCTCTCTCGCCTGCACAGTGGCCAGAGAAGAACTCATCCTGTCAGCACGTCGTTAAATAGTTGGGTCTAAAGGCTCTGAGTTATAAATTGTTGTGCATAATTTATTTTTTCTGGAGGAGAGAAATCTATTGTGAAGTTAACTTTACAGAGGTCCGCATAACAAAAGGGAATAAATGAATGTGTTAGAGGTGAAGAGGGATTCATCCATCTGAAGGACTCGACCTGTAGGTTGTGTGGTCTGTGGACACGTCTATGGTTTTGGGTTGCAGAGGTCCTTTGCAAATACGGGATGTTATTGAATATTCTCCACGCCTCTTGGCTGGTGCTCATTTTTATGCACCGTATCAAAGCCGGAAAGAGAGTTTATTAAATAATTGTATCTAAATCAGAGTAAGGGATTGAATTATGGGATCGAACGCCCTAGATTGACTAAAAGACGTATTGTGCATTGTCTGAAGCAAAACCAAGCCGAAAAATTGAAACTGTCTGCGCAGAGATTTTGTATTTGTATCCACCATTAGTTTTTACTCTGTGAAGTTTGATGGTAATGAATTATTTGTGTGTTTCAGGGCCGGGCTCTCCTGCACTGGGCGTGTGACAGGGGCCACAAAGACCTGGTGTCTCTACTCTTGCAGAACAACGCTGATATCAATAGCCAGGTGAGTCTGTAAACACACATTAAGATATTCTGGCTGATCAACAATGACGATCGTATTCATGCTATAGCTGAGAACCGATGTGATGGCAAATAAGTATTTTGTCCATCAACAAACACAGATTGACAAATGAAATTGCAAAATCGATTGCTGTGGACTATAGACAAGTAATGGGTTTAGGCTCAGTGATATGGAATAAAACAAACAATATATTGGTATTGGTTGGTATTGAATATTTAATGGCGCATGCTCATTTTCTATATGTTTACATTTTAGATTACTCTTGCCCTCATTTAAATATCAGTTATGTTTTAAAATTGCTAATCATTAGTCTGGTTACTGATTTTATACATATAAATGTGCCTTTATTTATTTAGATTTAGATTTTTAGTGTCTTTAAGATGTTTATGTTTTTGAAAGAAGTTTCTTAAGATCACCAGGGCTGC
Organism: Sinocyclocheilus rhinocerous; assembly: GCF_001515625.1. Taxonomy (NCBI): domain Eukaryota; kingdom Metazoa; phylum Chordata; class Actinopteri; order Cypriniformes; family Cyprinidae; genus Sinocyclocheilus; species Sinocyclocheilus rhinocerous. The sequence goes on along the minus strand of NW_015641805.1, from coordinate 247,212 downwards.
ATTCATTTGATCAAAAATGCAAAAACATAACATCTTATACACGTCTTTTATGCACTTATGCTTATTGCTCAAGAAACATTTCTTATTATTTTCAATGTTGAAAACCGGTTTTGCTGCTTAATATTTTTATGGAAACTGTGACAGACTACCATTTTAAAGTTTGGTGTAAGAAAGTAAAAAAAGGAAATTAACATATTTATTCATTTTTATTCAATTGCAAAATGGATTGCTGCGAACTGTTAGACAAGTAATGGGTTTCGGTTCATTGATATGGAATAAAACAAAAAAATATAAACTTCTGAGATTCATGGAATTAATTTCATGAATTAATCTGCATATTATGCAATTCATTTATTAAATTTTTTAAATTTATTTGATAGTCCTAATATTTGACCAATACTGGATCCAATATGGTGACAAATATATTGTGTATTCTGGGTGCACAATATATTGGTTATAGGTCGATATAAGAGTTTTCTTTTATTTACTGTATCAGTTGATAATGAATATTTAATTGTGCATGCTCATTTCCTAGATTTTAACATTCAGATTACCTTTGCTGTCATCTTAATCTAAATAATGCAACTAAAGTGAATTTAACTTCAAAAACCCTAATAATTGAATAAGAGTCTTAAATGTAATTTTCAGCAAATCTCAAAATTGTGCGAAATACTGTGAACTTCTATATATTTTGTATAGAAGTACATATTTTACTTTTTGATCCCAGAGCTGATAAGACACTCCTCATCGCTAATCTAGGAGAACCGTGAACTGTGAAGTCCTGCTGCCATCCTCCATCCCTGAGCTTAGCAGCGGCTGGACTTTAATCATTTAGAGATATCGTATCAGCATCTCGGTGGGCGTTAAGCAACACACTGTAAGCATGTAGCTGTATTTAAAAAAACACTACAGGTCATAATGGCAGATTTGGCTTTGTTTTAAGCTGGCTGAATACTGCATTGGGAAATTAATACGGTGAAGTACAGTTATGCGGTCACTGGCTTGATCTGATTCTCGCTAAGACAAATCAATTGGAAGTAATCAGCCAAATTGTTTGCATTATACAACCCATATAATCAGAACATTTGCAAATGACTCTCTTTTTTTATTATTTTATTTATTTATTTATTTTTTGGTGGCTGTGGACCTTAATTGTGTGGGTGGAGAGATAATGCTTGGCCTAGACAACAACAATCAATGCTGTTCTATTGTTGTATTTTAACAGTTAGACTAATGTGAAATCCCCACTAGAGCTGAAATAGACAACATAACGTGATATTTTATGTAACAGACATTTTATCACCGGCCTTGTATAGCATAAATATATAATAAAATGTATTATTTAATATTTTATAATATGTGAAAATAAATAAATAAATATATAATACATATATATTTTTGAGCCAAGCGTTGGTTTTCCTTGGAAATAAAATCATTACTTGAATTTGGACATAAATTGGCCTGTTTTTGTTGCTTCCTTTTGGATCAGCCTTATAGAATCTACAGAATTCCTTCAAAGTTCTTTTGGGTTACTGCACTGACCAGCAGAACGGGAATATTGCTGGACTACAGCAGGAGAATTATTGAGGGCAGATTTATTAAGTAGCGTTCAGGTGGCATGAGAGAAAATATGGCCGTATTAAATCATGCTACTGCTCCAGCCAAAATTATTATCCTATGTTAATACTTTCAGGAAGTGTGATTTGATAGCAATATAAAACTTCGTAGCCACTCATTAGGTTCAAGTGTGAGCCATGACTGCATTTGAAAAGCACACAAAGAAAAAAAACCAATAGCTCAGTTTAGATGTATTTTCTTATTCATAAATGTTTCCTGATACTTATACATTCATATTTTCCAAGTGACTTTGATTATATAAAATCTAAGACTAAAGGTAGAACATTATAAATGAAAATATTACAATAGACCAATAATGGGTGAACCATGAACTGTGAGCGAGGGCAGCGTTTTCACGCATCTGTCCTATGATCCGATTTCAGCTTAGTGTTGAATAAAGATAAAAGTGGTTTATATTTTTAATTTGTTGATTGAAAATGGGGGAAGGGAGAAAAAAGGCTATTATGTCTTCAATGAAAATTGTATTGAAATTAATCAGCTGATGGATGCGGTGGTCGTGGAGAATGTGGTAGTTTGAATATGGTGGTGTTTTGGTGTAATCCTGGATCAAGGGGAAGAGTCTATATGAGAGGCCTGATGCATCAAAACCTTAGTATTCACATTATAATCAATGAAGCTGTCTATAATGAAAGCATCCATTGTGCTTTTGTCATCATGACATGGTTTTATTTTTTTTTATTTCTGATGTCTGAAATAAGTTGGATTTATTTATTTATTTACAAATATCATATGTGTTGATGGTTTTGCATGAAATTCATTATTTAAAAAAAAAAATCTTCTAACTACTAACCGTTAGTTTTAACCATATACTGGAAAGATGTTTAATGTTTTCGCAAGATATCTCTATTCCTCACCAAGGCTGCATTTATTTGATTAAAAAATACAGTAAAACAGTAATATCATGAAATATTACAATCTAAAATATCTTTTCTATTTAAAGTGTAATTTATTCATGTGTTGGCAAAGCTGGCAGTCCACGTGTAACCACACCAGCCCAGGACCTCCACATCCAGCATCTTCACCTCCAAGATCATCTGAGACCATCCACCCGGACAGCTGCTGCAACAATCGGTTTTCATAACCAAAGAATTTCTGCACAAACTGTCAGAAACTGTCTCAGGGAAGCTCATCTGCATGCTCATCGGGGTCTTCGGGGTCTCGACCTGACTGCAGTTCGTCGTCGTAACCGACTTGAGTGGGCAAATGCTCAGTGTCTGGCATATAAACGCAACACTTGTTTTTGCCCCCATTTTTCATGAGCTGAACTCAAAGATCTAAGACTTTTTCTATGTCCACAAAAGGCCTATTTCTCTCAAATATTGTTCACAAATCTGTCTAAATCTGTGTTAGTGAGCACTTCTCCTTTGCCGAGATAATCCATCCACCTCACAGGTGTGGCATATCAAGATGCTGATTAGACAGCATGATTATTGCACAGGTGTGCCTTAGGCTCACATTTTAGAGTGGCCTTTTATTGTGGCCAGTCTAAGGCACACCTGTGCAATAATCATTCTGTCTAATCAGCATCTTGATATGCCTCACCTGTGAGGTGGATGGATTATCTTGGCAAAGGAGAAGTGCTCACTAACACAGATTTAGGCAGATTTGTGAACAATATTTGAGAGAAATAGGCCTTTTGTGTACATAGAAAAAGTCTTAGATCTTTGAGTTCAGCTCATGAAAAATGGGGGCAAAAACAAAAGTGTTGCGTTTATAATTTTGTTCAGTGTAATTGCTCAATTTATTAGCAATTTCTGAGCTCAAAAATGGTTACTACAAATATTACAAATATTCTGTCCCAAATATAAATCTTCCACAATTAATTTAGTTTGAATAGCTTTATGTATAGACTAAGTTCAAACATTGTTTTGTAGATCATTTCAGCCTTTGACATAAAACTTGGTACACTGTATCAAAAAAAAGTAAATAAAAAGATACATTTTAAAAATAATTTCAGTCTTTCTTCTTTAAAAATTCACTTTTAACTCAATGTGTTACTTGCCGTTTCTTTGTAATTGTGAAAAGTACTAGCAATTTTTGAGTGAAAATTGTTTCTACACCAATTTTTTCTCATTGTAAACGTTATAGTTTTTAAGAAATTTGATGGCATCATAATTTATGCAAGCTAAATTGCAGTTGATCTTCCTTCTTAAGTCTGTTTGCATACTGATTTGTGATTGGTCTTTAATTAATAATTTATACTATGTTTTGCTGCCTCAAAAGTGCATTATGTTTTGGAAATGCAAGCAAGATTTTTATATAGTCAGTTTGGTATTTTAACTCATTTGCCAGTCAGATGTATTGTGAACGTTTTGAAACATCAAGTTTAATGCAGTTATAATATTTAGCCTGAGCCACTGCTTGCTTGCTTTTTTGCATTGTTAATTCTCTGTCTTTCTCTCTCATCTTTGTCCTTCCTCTCTCTGTGTGCGTTTTCTTATGAAAACAACATGAGCCGCCAGCAGTGGAGGGTGAATCCCAGAGCCGCTGTGTCTAATTAATCCACTCCCCTTCTTGCACGGGTGCGCTGGCCACACGCTCTCAGTCCATCAGATTGAAATTCATAACTTAATTGAGGTCAGAGCCTGGAGCCGAGAGAACAAAAGGCCTTGGCGAGGACCAGGTAGATCAATAGTGATAAATATCTGCCTGGGCTACTAGTAGTTCATGGTGAGGAATTGTTTGGGACAGAGAAAGGATGCTGTTTATTTACAGGTAATTTAGTGGCGCTGTGGAAATGGAAAGATAATTTGAGGTTTTGCATTCGTGCTAGTTCCTGACAGCAGTTTTAAGGGTTTGATTGGTTTTACAAAATGTCGCCTGTTGCATCATTTTATTTTAAAATGATGCATGAAATGATGTAGTTGGAAGACTACAGATTAGGTAGGTTTGAAAAAAATGGTTGTTTCTACACGCTTTCTTAATCCCAGCAACTGTTTAAAATTCCGCCAGCAGTGGAGGGTGAATCCCAGAGCCGCTGTGTCTAATTAATCCACTCCCCTTCTTGCACGGGTGCGCTGGCCACACGCTCTCAGTCCATCAGATTGAAATTCATAACTTAATTGAGGTCAGAGCCTGGAGCCGAGAGAACAAAAGGCCTTGGCGAGGACCAGGTAGATCAATAGTGATAAATATCTGCCTGGGCTACTAGTAGTTCATGGTGAGGAATTGTTTGGGACAGAGAAAGGATGCTGTTTATTTACAGGTAATTTAGTGGCGCTGTGGAAATGGAAAGATAATTTGAGGTTTTGCATTCGTGCTAGTTCCTGACAGCAGTTTTAAGGGTTTGATTGGTTTTACAAAATGTCGCCTGTTGCATCATTTTATTTTAAAATGATGCATGAAATGATGTAGTTGGAAGACTACAGATTAGGTAGGTTTGAAAAAAATGGTTGTTTCTACACGCTTTCTTAATCCCAGCAACTGTTTAAAATTCCCTGTTGAGAACATTCTTACACATTCAGGTCCTTCTGCTGCTGCCGCCACAGGTCCACTATAACAAATGGTTCCATCCTCCACGTCATAACAAATCCCCAAAGCAATCTGTCATAAGATTGGAGAGGAGAGGCGTCCAATCGCCAGCTGCATGAGAATGGGGCTCAATGGTGGGAGGGTTTAGCCGCATGGGGTGAAACACCTGAGAGTCACACTTACAGCTCCTTCAGAAGAGTTTTGCTTCTGATCTGAGGCTGGCTTTGCTATACAAATTGTAATCATTGTAGGGTAACATTTGAAGCTGAGAGCAGCACTACAGGGCAGTCAGTGATTTTGGTTTCTCTAGTTTTGATTGCTAGTTCTGCGAGTATTGGGAAGTTCAATTCATTTTAGCAAAAGCAAAGAAAAAAAGCAATCTGTGCAAATCATTGTTTAATAATGTTCCTAGAAGTCCCTGCTCTGCATTTTGTTTTTTGTTTTTTTAATTTATAAGTGAAACATGTTTTGTGTTGTTCATCATTTAGTAGGTGAAATAGAATTGATGAAATATTTGTTTATGGTTCTAGTTTGACTTCCAGCATTCTCCCTAGCAGACAAATGATTTACGAAACACTTTGCAAATCAATTCAGGCTAATTATTAACTTTTATATTTGGAACCAGTTCATGCATTTCCTGGGAATTAAACTTATGACCTTAGTGTTGCCAGTGCTATTCTTTGCTCTTTGAGCCACAAGAATCCTGTAAGCATTAGCATAATCGTCATTCTTTTCACCTACTTTTTATGTAAATTAGGTTTTATGATGGAATTTATTTTATAAATATGGATTATTATTCACAAAAGTCACATTTAAAGGCATAGTCCACCCCAAAATGAAAATTCTGTCATTGTTTGCTCACCCTTGTGTCGTTCCATGCCTGTATATCTTTCTTTCCTCTGTAGAACTTATTGATAACCAGACAGTTCCCATTGACTTCCACTGTATGGACAAACATACTATTGAAGTCAATAGGAACCGAAACTGTTTATCAACATTCATCAAAATATCTTCTATGTTTCACAGCAGAAAGAATGTCATACATGTTTGGAATGGCATGAGGGTGAGTAAACGATGACAGAATTTTCATTTTTTCTTTAACATTGTTTAAAGGTGTAGTGCAGTTTTGTTTAAACAATTGAATGTTTGTAGCAACATTAATTATCAAATTATGATCGTTAATGGATGGAGGAAAAGCATAACTGTTCCATGTTTATATCGCATTGTAAATTAATAAGTAAAACTTTATTTTAAAATGCTGATACAGCTCAAAAAGTAGACCAAGGTGCTAGCAGCAGAATCTGTATTGTGTGAAGCGCTATATCAGGGTTGCCGGGTTTTCACAAGAAAACCCGCCCAATCTCTACTCAAAGCTAGCCCAAAACTAGCCCAATTGCTTTCGAGGGGATCCCCAGTTAAAAATCGCGTTCCGGGGGGTAAAATACATGATTTTTGGCGGGGTTCCCCTGCTAAAATTCGCATTGCAGGGGATAAATAGCATGTTATTGGAGTCGCTTCAACCCGTGGACATGAAAAACAACCCGCAGCAACAGTGTTAAAGTAGCCCAATTCCGCGGGAAAACCGCGGACTTGGCAACACTGCGCTATATAAATAAAGGTGACTTGACACCAAGGTCATTGGTTTGATACCAAGAGAACACAATGTAAACCACTTTGTATAAAAGCATGAGAAATATACACATGCAACTGTGTTTAAGAACAAAAACACTGACACATTGCTGCAAGTCCCATTAAAGTACACCAGACAGGCCTGCAAAATGGCCAGCCGGCGAAATCGCACAATTCGGCACATATTTTTGCGCCATCTCCTGATTTGCATAATTCCCTCAATGAATCGTGTGCTAAAACGCAGAAAGCACATGAAAATAAACGACGCTATCAGCGGGTTCAATTCATTCTCGACGAAGTGTTTCATTCTAGCCGCAGGCAGCTAAACTCCTCTGATGAAAAGCCTCTCCAGAACCATCTGTTTCTCTTTCTTCCTGCCGCCTTGCCACAATACGTACACTCAACAGTTTTCTTCCTGTTTTCAAACCATCCACATAAATTGTGAAGGACATTAAAGCTGTCCACAGCTGTGTGCTGAGAAAGAGGGAGAGAGAGATTGAGCATATTTCCCAGCAGGGGCAGAACTTGCCCTGTGGTTTATTAGTTTTTCCCCCACAGTGATTTAGCTTGAGCCTGCAACATTGATTTTCATATTAGAGCGGTTTATGCATTTATTTATTTTATGTATTTCTTTTTGAACTGCTCTGATGATCCTGGACTTGCCCATGGTAATTCTCCGCCACTCTTGGCTCATGCGAAATTGCTTAATGGATCCTAAGACGTCCCTTGGGGTGGACACTGAGACGCAGACACAGAAAAGAGGGGGGCGGGACTGAATTTCACGAATGTGTTTTGTTTTCATTTGCGCTTCTTTTTAAATGCTCTGCGTTTACCCAAGGACTGTCAATGGGAAAAGAGAGTCACTAATTCAAGAAGAACAAAAACAAAACCCAGACAATGATTTAATGCGGTTGTAGGAAGGCGTGAGTGCTGGTTATGCAGCTGATTAACATACGTATGCTGTTGTGCATTAGAGAGAAGAGAGGTGAATGCTGCTCTACCTCCAGGATTGACTGTAAAAGAAAAAAAATCAATCAGTCGTGCTGCTACTAATCAATCTCCCTCTGAATATTACAGCCAACTTAAACAGCCCCGTCCTCCATAAGTGTTTCCTTGGAAACAATGTGTCTACATCTTTCTATATCTCTCTCGATTTGTGTTTTTTTACTGCTAAGGCACAGATTTAAGTCTGTTAGGCAAGATAGCTACATGCAGATAATGTCATTGTGTTTATATTTTCAATTTAGGTGCATATTTATTCTCAGGAATAAGGATTTAGTAAAATAATAGGCCTACGCCACAAGAGCCTTTGGTAACTTGAATTATTTTTTTCTTTTATGCAATGGCTGCAGCAGTAGTATGATAAAAATTGACCAGTGTTCGCTAAATAATTACATTATAATAACTTCATCCATCAAATAATATACTTCATTATCCAAAATGTGATTGGGATTGTTCATACTGTATATAGACTGCTTTAATACAGAATTGATGTGCGGTTACATGTGTATATTTTTACAGTCACTCCAAACCATCCAATCAGATTTCAGATTCTGTTTTATTGTATAGAATCCACCATCTGCATTATGTTGATAATTGATTGTGGTGTGATGGATGCCCTCTGTTGAACGGCCTCAGTGAAGATGTTCGAGTGTTTTGAGATGGTACTGTGAGGGGAAAAAGCCTGACATGATCTTTACAGAGGGTTTGTCAAGGACATTTTGGGATTGAGTGATATGCACTGACAGGCTAACCCTCACACACACAGACTGGCTGGCAAGGTTAACACACTGCACACAGAGGTGAAATAGATTCAATTAGGAGCGGTCCACCCGCCTGATCCTTTTAACACAGCTCTCCCAACGAGAAAGTACCCTTGTCTGCACACTCATATGGGTCAGTCCTACTATGCAGTATTTTTGTGTCTTCTTCATATACAGTGGGTACGGAAAGTATTCAGACCCCCTTAAATTTTTCACTCTTTGTTATATTGCAGCTTAAGGGGGTCTGAATACTTTCCGTACCCACTGTATGTCTTAATATATTAGTGAAAATATTAAACTCACTTTTTTATTGTTTTGTGGTTTTTATTTATTCTTTAGTTTTCTGTAATCACAGTGTTGTAGGAATGTTTGTTTTCTACTTGGGTTTGAAAAGATATTGCCATTTTTTATTTTTCCCCAGGTGTTCTGCACTTACACGGTACACCAGCAATTTAATAAGACATATTCCAGGTACTCCTTAATTTAATTACAATTTTCCTTTCTCTCATTGAAAATTGAGGGTCTATTTCCTAAAATTGAGATATATACATCGTCTGAAATCTGAATAATCTTTCCATTGATGTATGGTTTGTTAGGATAGGACAATATTTGGCCGATATACAACTATTTGAAAATCTGGAATCTGAGAGTGCGAAAAAATTTAAATATTGAGAAAATTTCCTTTAAAACTGTCCAAATGTTGTTTGAAAAAAAGGGGGGGAAAAAAAACTGTCCAAATGAAGTCCTTAGCAATGCATATTACTAATCAGAAATTAAGTTTTAATATATGTGCGGTAGGAAATTTACAAAATATCTTCATGGAACATGATCTTTACTTAATATCCTAATGATTTTTGGCATAAAAGAAAAATCAATAATTTTGACCCATACAATGTATTGTTGGCTATTGCTACAAATATACCCGTGCTACTTATGACTGGTTTTGTGGACCAGGGTCACATATTGTTTTAATTGCTAATGTATTAAGGTCCTTAATTATATCATCAGGAAATTACAGAATATTCGGTAAGAAAACATCGCAAACATCAGAAAACATCAAACATTCTTTGATGTTTTGTGGTATTAATTAGTGTTTCTCACTTTCTGTAACATTTTGAAAGAAGTCTTTTATGCTTACCAAGGCTGCAATTATTTGATCAAAAATACAGTTAAAAAACAGTAATATTGTGAAATATTACAATTTAAATTGTATAAATGCAGTAAAACTGAATTCTCTGCAACCATTACTCCGTTCTTCAGCGTCACATGATCCTTCAGAAATCATTTTAATATGCTGATTTGGTGCTCAAGAAATTATTCTTAATGTTATCAATGTTTAAATTATGAATGTTTAAAAAAATTAGAATTAAGTGCCTAGATTTGACAAAAAATTCTCACAGTTTATTATACCATAAATACCTATTATAAGACCAGCTTTTAGTCATTTTTGAACATTACTAAAGATATCTTTACTTAATATCCTAATGATTTTTGGCATAAAAGAAAAATCAATAATTTTGACCCATACAATGTATTGTTGGCTATTGCTACAAATATACCCGTGCTACTTATGACTGGTTTTGTGGACCAGGGTCACATATTGTTTTAATTGCTAATGTATTAAGGTCCTTAATTATATCATCAGGAAATTACAGAATATTCGGTAAGAAAACATCGCAAACATCAGAAAACATCAAACATTCTTTGATGTTTTGTGGTATTAATTAGTGTTTCTCACTTTCTGTAACATTTTGAAAGAAGTCTTTTATGCTTACCAAGGCTGCAATTATTTGATCAAAAATACAGTTAAAAAACAGTAATATTGTGAAATATTACAATTTAAATTGTATAAATGCAGTAAAACTGAATTCTCTGCAACCATTACTCCGTTCTTCAGCGTCACATGATCCTTCAGAAATCATTTTAATATGCTGATTTGGTGCTCAAGAAATTATTCTTAATGTTATCAATGTTTAAATTATGAATGTTTAAAAAAATTAGAATTAAGTGCCTAGATTTGACAAAAAATTCTCAGTTTATTATACCATAAATACCTATTATAAGACCAGCTTTTAGTCATTTTTGAACATTACTAAAGATACCACATAACAATAATCATACATGTTTACATGCAACCATTCCCTCTTTGCAGCTTGAATATCTTAGTTTAATATATGCAAAAGAACAAGAACTTCCTTAGTGTAAAGAAGAAGGAACCCAGATATTCATAAATCTTGTATTATATCTGTGTAAGACTATAGGTGTTATGATCATGCATATGGCTGCATTTTCTGCATGCTCTGATTAATGGCACCTGCTCATCATAAGCGTATCTGCATATGAATGCCGTGTGGCTATATCGATTCACTCCTCTGTCTATCCCTCTCTCCTCCTCCTGTCTACTGCCAGGGTCATTAAAAAACCCTGCGCTCCCTGCATACAGTCATCATAAATCATAATTGCATGTGCATTTTTCCCCATTTGTTTAATGTTTCTGTCCGGGACAGCAGAGGGAAAGAAAGCAAGCGAGAGAGGGAGATAAAGAGAGAAAGGGTGTTCCTGTGAGAGATTTAGTCGTGCTAGATAAAGCTGTGACGGTGGCTCCCAGCACACCTACCATATGCCACGGGGAACTGCCGGGTTGTGCTGGTATGAAAACATGAAAGCTTTTAGTGACCTGGTGGGCAGCGTATGTATGCCAGCTTCTGTTGAAGCCTAAACAGATGGTACGACTGCACAGTCTACCACAGACGCCTCAGAAACATAGTCTAATCCGTTTTACTATTACATTTCACTTCATCTTTGCTATTTCTCTTCCATTTCTTACTCTTTTGTTTTCCCCACTTTACCCTGATACACTGTCCTTATTCCACTAATCGCTTTTATATTGTTGTTTTCACTTTCTTCCTGTGTCTTTCCACTCTGTGTTGTCATCAGAGGGCTGTTTTGAGGTCTCTTTGGGTTAGTCTGATTAGACGATGCTCCCTGAATGGATTGAAATACATTGACAGTAATGGGAAAGAGAAGTGTTGTAGTACACTTTTGAGTGTATATTGATGCCGATCTGTGATGGCTTGTTGATGTGAATAGAAGAGTTTAGATTTTATAAGCTTGTATACCAGTCAAAAGCTTGGAGTTGGTAAGATTGTTTAAATGTTTTTTAAAGAAGCCTCTTATGCTCAGCAAGGCTGCATTTATTTAATCAAGAATCCAGTAAAACAGTAGTATGGTGAAATATTTAAACTGTTTTCCATTTGAATAGATTAAAAAAAAAAAAAAATTTATTCCTGTAATGGTATAGGTGAATATTTAGGATCATGTTACATGATCCTTCAGAAATACTGATTTGGTGTTCTCTCTTGTTATTATCAATGTTAAAAACAGTTGTGCTGCTTAATATGTTTTAGGGAAACATGACTATTTTCAGGATTCTTTGATGAATAGAAAGTTCAAAAGAACATTGGTTAAAACATCATTAATGTCTTTACTGTCACTTTTGATCATTTTAATGCATCCTTGCTGAATAAAAGTATGAATTTCTTTTAAAAGAAAAAAACTTTTTTCAGTGGTAGTGTATTTCACATGTCTCTGGGATATTTATGTTTTCTGCAATGCAAGGAAACCTAGAGGTCTAGCAGTTTCTTTCTATGTAGTTTCCCGATTAGGATGGAGTTTTCTTGGGGAAAATGCTATGCTGGCTTCTTACTTGACTTTTCCACTTCTCCCTTGAAAACCAAATGGAGGACAATCCAATTTATGCCTGATTCCATCAGACTGCTCTAGAGACATTAGTCTCTGACCCCCTCACACACACGCACACACATAAATACATATAAGCATGCGCTCACACATACATGCACTCACACACAGAGCTGCATGTTTTTAATTTGCAAAATTAGAAAATCAGCCTAAGAATTATTTTATTTTTTGTTTTGTTTTGTTTTGTTGAAATGAGTTAGTTGAGTAATAGTAAGGAGATAGTGAAGGAGAAGCATCCAATAAGTGTTCAGCATACTTTCTTCAGTACTGTTTAAAAAGAATCCCAGGGTTGAACGGTGTACTTAAAATATTACAGTAGATGATTCTGCTAGTGCGAATAAACTAACTTTAACAGGTGTATGTCTATATCCATTTCCCATGAATCATAGCAGTTTATGTTCGAGCCAACCTGTTTGTCTGCTGTCTCCGTCCTCACACTGCCTCTTGTGTTCATGCTCTAGAGCTCTGGGCCAATGCGGATGTTGCCTGCACACAAGATTAGTGAAAGAAGATTATGTTTCGACTGTTTAATTATGGCTATATGTTTTTATGTGCATCTCCATATCCTGTATCGACCATTCTCATAAACATCTGCCACTCTTTATTCTATCGAGAAGGAAAAAGAATTTTGCTCATTTTTTTTCTTTTGATTTTTTAACAGTGCATGTGTCATAACAATAAATATTCTAACTGACTAATTTCTGTATTTAATAATGTATTTATAATATGATTTTAAGTTGCAATGTTTCCCTTACCGTGATGTGTTCTGTCAAAATAACATAGTTAATAGTTATTGTTGCAACGTTAAAATCAAACCGTTTTTTGTTGGTTTTAAGTTACCACAGTTTTATCACAGTTGCAAAAAATGATTGTAGTAACTATAGAATTTTAGTGAAAACTATGGTCATCATGGTGAATATAAGAGGGTTTTTAATATATATATTATCAAATTTATGAAAATGATTTTCTTATCTTTCTTGCATCACAAGAAAATGTGAAAATTAAAACATAAAATTTTTATTATTAATTAAAAAACAAAAACAGCTATGTCTGATTGTGTTGTCGCATTTTATTATGTTAACCGATATTCGTGTACTCCGTATCCTGTTCAGAGGCAGTTGTGCTGCTTAATATGTTTTAGGGAAACATGACTATTTTCAGGATTCTTTGATGAATAGAAAGTTCAAAAGAACATTGGTTAAAACATCATTAATGTCTTTACTGTCACTTTTGATCATTTTAATGCATCCTTGCTGAATAAAAGTATGAATTTCTTTTAAAAGAAAAAAACTTTTTTCAGTGGTAGTGTATTTTGTACCAAAGTGCACTGCATTTAACTTACTGCTATTGTCAGCATAAAAACAAGAGTAGAAAAATGAATTTAAATTTTGAATCACAGGTTCTCATCGTGGACTTTTGAACCCTACTGCTTTTTTTTCCTGTCTTTCAATAATATAAGTTTCTATGATCCACATTGGGATGTGAATTGGTTTTTGTATACAAATATATAAGGAGAGAGACTGCATCAGTATTCAGTTCGTCTAGTGGGATTTTAACCAGCTAATCCAATCAGAGAGCCCCTGGAGTCGCTCTCTCGCCTCTCCATAAACAATAGCATCTGACTCTAGGATCGTTTGAGAGCCCTGGCCCTGGTGCGATGAAGATTTTTGTATTAGGAACAATGGGATCAGACTTAAGCAGCATCTGACTGACAAGGCCATCCACCTTGGCTCACTACTTTGGAGAAGAAATTTCACTCGGTTACAGCTTAAAAGAACAAAGTTCTGAACGATACCTACTTTTTAAGGCATTTTAAGGCATTATAAGCTCTCCTGATGCGAAGCTTGTTTCAAAATATAATCTGCGAAATACCTTGTTTTGCAGCATCATGTTTCCCAGAATGTATTGCAACAAGCTCAAATGGCGGACAGAGAAATGTTACTATACCATATTTTCCAGAACATAAAACATGATTTTTATCATCTGAAATGTGCTGCATCTTATATTCCAAAGGGGTACTCAACAGACGGCCAGCGTTGGATTAGCATTGGATTATAAATATACTTTATTTTTATGAAAATACCAGAGATGGCTTGAAGAACACAGATAAACCATATATTGTCATTCGTGTGTTTACTGTATTCATGTTTGATCAGTTTAAGCGTTTATATCTTCTTTTTATTCAGTCATAGCTATAGCTAGATGCCTTTGCTCATATTAGGGATTTCCTGGAGCGTCAGGAGTTCTATTATGTCTGTGATGTCTAGATGTGTAGTTTCCACGTGAGGGCACCCTCTGGTGTCCAGTATGAAACAGATTACATGTGTTTAGCGCTCAGTGATGTGCACTCCACCCTATTTTGGGCATAAACAGGAAAAATAATCATTTTCTCTAAAGAAATTTGTGAACTCTATTTGCTCAAGAATGTTTTGTTTGAATGTAGAGTTTGTTCAATACTTTTGAGTATGAATGCATTTTTTAAAATTAATATAGCAAAACAAACTTTTAATCCATTTTTTTGTTCCAGATTTTCTTTTTTATTAAAACTGCAAATATTTTCTTTAATAAAGTCTGATGATGCAAATGGTAATTTGTGGCCCTTCGCATTTTATGCGATTTAAATTTCACGTTCGCTTTATGCTTGGTGTTTATAATATACATATACAAGTTATTTATACAGGAACTTAATATATGTCATTTATACTAATATGCTAATTTATACTTAATTTTCAAAATTCTGTTCTATTCTGAATAATGTTACATACATAACAAGAACTAAAATGTAAGTTTGTAGTGTTTATAATGTTTGTAAATGACTTCAACAATGTCATTTTGGCCTAATCCGACTTATAGTCAGGTGTGACATAAATTCAGCATTAAAATGCTGTTTTATTTAATAATTCGGTATTTTTTACTTGTTAGAGTGTTACACTGTAAGCTTTTCAATATGATAACAAGTCTACGGTCAAATGCCTATTTAAACACTATGCATGACCTGTAGAGTAAATCCTCTGTGCAAGAGTCTGTACAGTGGGCTAATGATATCGTCTAGGAGGATAATGCAGGCTGATGTTGTGTCAGAGGGGCAAACGTGCGACATGTCATAAAAATTATCTCTGTAGTTCTCATTGGGTTCTGATGATCTCCACCAACCACCCAGCCAAAACAATAATGCCGTTTGTCATCATTATTAGGGTGAGAAGACACATTGAAGTAGCAATTAAAATATAATTTAGCCCCATGACACGTGTCATCCGCAGAACTTCCTGACCCCTTGAGTGTTGCATTCCACTGGATTTATATCCACACACACGCAGGATCCTTAATCCTTGCCCTAAATATGGCTTCTCTGCATCGCACCTCTGATACCACAAACTGTGACAATTTGTCACCAGCACACTAGGCAGATTGGGCCTATTGTATAAGCATCTATTGTTGTGTGATGCCCTCGGTCTCCGTGGCTAATGCATCGGACACGGTCCCTGCAGGGGACAATGAATAGATCATCCTAGACCTTTATACACATACAGCATGATGGCCTCATAGCCTCGTTGAGCACGCGGGTCAAAGGTTTGTTCATATTAAACTGGTTTATATGTCCATCTAAACAAAGTCCTCAAGCTCCTCTGATCCTGGTTATTTGTTCAAAAGTCTGTTTTGGAGGTTAAAGGATCTAATTGTTTATCTGACAGGAAATCAATGTTTAATCAGTTCTCTTAATCCTTTCCAAGTTGAAATCACCTGTTTTAGGCTGCATCATGTGGCGGTAGTTGAACTCAACAGGCAGGCCTTACACTTGAACATGTTTGTTTGTTTTATGGTTCTTTTTGGAATCTAAGTCATTATGGAGAAAGATTAGAAAGTGTCTAAAGAGTTTCACAATAGTTGAGTAGTTGTAATGGTCGATATCTTTTATAACTCTAAACTTCTTTTTTTTTTCTCTCACAGGATGATGAAGGACAGACCGCACTGCACTATGGTAAGAACAGAACTATGCTGTGGCAATACATTTTTTTATTCTTAAACTTCAAATGGGAGTCATATATGTGACCCTGGACCACAAAACCAGTCATAAGGGTAAATTTTGAAATTGAGATTTATAGATCATCTGAAAGCCGAAAATAAATAAGCTTTCCATTGATGCATGGTTTGTTAGGATAGGACAATATTTGGCCGAAATACAACTATTTGAAAATCTGGAATCTGAGGGTGCAAAAAATATATATATATTGAGAAAATCGCCTTTAAAGTTGTCCAAATGAAGTTCTTAGCAATGCATATTACTAATCAAAAATTAAGTTTTGATATATTTACAGTAGGAAATTTACAAAATATCTTCACGGAACATGATCTTTACTTAATGTCCTAATGATTTTTGGCATAAAAGAAAAATCAATAATTTTGACCCATACAATGTAGGCCTATATTAATAATGCTATTGCTACAAATATACCCCAGCGACTTAAGACTGGTTTTGTGGTCCAGGGTCACATATGTAAAAGGAATATTTTAGTTTAATTCAGGTTGCCATGCTGGCAAATGAAAATAAGAGAATATAACAATTTCAGTTCCATTCCATTCCAATGGACGTCCAAGGAGCAAAGCATTACATGGGGATAAATGTTTTAATACACTTTATTTTAAAAACTATAGACTATGCGTTTAAAATACTGGGATCTTATTTATAACAGGTTGTATTCAATTTTCAATATCTATTTTAACATGACTATGCAGAGCTGGTAAACAGTCATTTTTACATAATACGCATTACTGTGAACACATTTTTTTTAATTGAGAGATGAGACATTATTATACACTGCCATTCAAAAGTTTGGTGTGGTAAGATTTAAAAAAAAAAAAGAAGTATTATTTTAGGCTCTGCAAGGCTGCATTTATTTGATTAAAAATACAGTAAATATTACAATATAAAATAACTGTTTTCTATTTTAACATTTTAATAGGTAATTTATTCCTGTTGATGGCAAAACTGAATTTTCAGCAGCCATTATTTCAGTCTTCAGTGTCACATGATCCTTCATAAATCATTCTAATATACTGTGTTTATGGGCGAGAAACATTCCTTTTATCAATGTTGAAAACATTTGTGCTGCATAATCATATTTGTGGAAACCGTGATTCATTTTTTTTTTTTCAAGATTCTCTGATGAATAGAAAGTTCAAAATGCATTTATTTGAAATATAAATCTTTTGTAACATGAATGTCTTTACAATCAATTTTGATCAATTTAATGTGCCCTTGCTGAACAAAAGTATTAATTTATTTACTTTTTTTTTTTTTTAAATCTCTATGAAATCTATATAAAATGGTTTCAGAATGAAGTTCTTATCCACCTCACCTCAGGTTACAGGAGGAAGGTGTATGTGTGTGTGAGCATGGGTACATTTATCCTCAGCCACACGTGTGGTAAATAGGACCTGTAATAATCACCAGTTGTCCCAGAGGAAATCAACAGTGTTCCTCTGTCATGTGACACTACACATGGGCAGCCTCCAGGCCCTTGTTCTCTATGTGTGTGTGTGTGTGTGTGTTTGCCATCTGTCCTCTCCTCAGGTTGGTCGCATGGCAGGGTGGACGTCTGAAGACGAGCACCCCTTGGGGAGGGGGAGTAGAAAAATGATGGGGGGATGGGATATAAAAAAAAGTGACTAATAAACATAAGCGATGAACTCAGAGAGACGAATAGCACAGAATGAAAATTCATTTCCGCCTCTCCCTGTGTGGGGCCATGCGGCTGACACATGATTAATTGAGGGGTTTACTGCACGCTGTAAATTGTTCTTCTTCTCTACGGCTCCCCAGAGGCGCTAGGGGCTTTACTGCCCAAGGACCCACACGCGTGCTGAAAATAAAATACAGTAACAAAAAAATGGACTAGAGAAAAAAAAATCTAAATGTTTTCCTTTTCTGCTTCCTACTTAAAGTGACAGTTAACCCAAAAATGAAAAATCTGTCATGTTGTCTTAGACCTGTATGACTTTTTAAAAGAGATATTCCATACAGTGAATGTAAATAGAGACTAAGTACAACCATGATCACCATTCACTTTCAATGTATAGAAAAAAGCAGCTTGGACATTCTACATCTACTTTTACATCCACAAAGGAAGGTCATATGGGTTTTTCTAACAACATGAAGGTGAGTAAATGATGACTGATTAAAAAAAAAGATTTTCATTTTTGGGGCAAAAATTCCTTTATGAGGTCTTGCACTTACATTTATTTTTCTTGCTAGTGGAGCTTGCTAAGGCAGTAATCTTTATTAGTACATTTACATTTAATTATTTAGCACACACTTTTATCCAAAGCTTAGATATAGAGAAAAGCAATTTATCATATTATTTATCATACTACATTAACTGTACCACAATACTTAATTTCTTTTCTTATTTTATATATATACTTTTTTTTACCTGTTTTTTTTTTTTTTTTTTTTTTTTTTACATGCCACATGATAAAACATGAAAAAAAAATCACAGATCTGCTGTTTAAAATATTTGGGTCAGGAAGATTTTATTTTTTTAAAGAAATTAATACTTTTATTCCACAAGGATACATTAAATTGAGCAAAAGTGTCAGTAAAGGACTTTTACATTGTTACAAAAGATTTATAGTTCAAATAAATGCTGTTGACTTTCTGTTCATCAAAGAATTCTAGAAAAAGGTATAGTGGTTTCCACAAAAATATTAAGCAGCACGACTGTGTTTAACAATAATAAAAAAATGTTTCTTGAGCAGAAAATCAGCGTATTAGAATGATTTCTGAAGGATCATGTGACACTGAATACTGGAGTAATGGCTGCTGAAAATTCAACTTTGCCACGTCAGGAATAAACTACATTTTAAAATATATTCGAATAGAAAACAGTTATTTTAAACTGTTATAATATTATTGTTTTTACTGTATTTTTTTTATTAAATAGTGTAAGAGACTATTAAAAATCTGGCCACTCTTAAAGTCCCCATGAAATCAAAATTAAAGTTTTTTGGGTGTTAGTATCAATATGTTAGTCTTAAGGTTATCTACACTGAACAAAATTAATAACTCAACACTTTTGTTTTTGCCCCCATTTTTCATGAGCTGAACTCAAAGATCTAAGACTTTTTGTATATACACAAAAGGCATATTTTTCTCAAATATTGTTCACAAATCTGTCTAAATCTGTGTTAGTGAGCACTTCTCCTTTGCCGAGAGCACTAATCCATCCACCTCACAGGTGTGGCATATCAAGAGGCTGATTAGACAGCATGTTTATTGCACAAGTGTGCCTTAGGCTGACCACAATAAAAGGCCACTCTAAAATGTGCAGTTTTACTGTACCCACTCAAGTCGGTTACAACGACGAACTGCAGTCAGGTCGAGACCCCGATGAGGACGACGAGCATGCAGATGAGCTTCCCTGAGACGGTTTGGCTTTACGGAGCTCAACGGCTCTGAACGGCTCTAGCCCAAGCTGTGATATAAACGAACGCTATTGGCTATTTTAAAAAGGGGCGGGGCTGCTTGATATGTCGCGCCCTGTCTTCCCGTTTCAGTTAAAATGACGTCAACACATAGAGTAACGCTGCGTGTTTCTAAGCATTTCATGGGACCTTTAAGATGGGCTCTTATGACTTTGGCCAGTGAGCATCCACTTAGTAACAATCTACAGTATCAACCACATGGCAACATGCTCAGAACACTCTTGTACTTGCCTTCTCTTTCACTCTCCTTCACTCTTACTCTTTCTCGTTCCCTCTCCCTTCTGTTATAATATATTATAATATAATATATATATAATTTTTTTTGTTACTGTATTTTTTATTAAATAATCGCAGATATGATGAGCTTAAGAGACACTTAAAAGTCATACCAGCCCTAAACATTTAAACGGTAGTGTACACTGAAGTGGGACCTGATCCATGTATCATAGAGACTTTGCCCTCTTGAGCTGGGCTCTCTTGACTTTGGCCAGTAAGCATCCATTTAGCAACCACATAGCAACATGCTCAGAACACTCTTGTACTTGCCTACTCTTTCTCCTTCTGTCTTATTCTTTCTCTTTCTCTTTTCCTCTCCCTTCCCTCATTCTCTCCTGGTCAGGGGTCTGAGGTTAAAAGCCACTCTTGTCACTCAGGGTTTTCCTGCTGACATCAGCCACTCACCTAAGAGAAAGAATAAGGAGAGCGTTTTTCCCTCCTTTTTAAAAGAAGGCAGTAGTTGACATAGACGTGAAAAAGCACTCAAGCTTAGAGGAATGTCCCTGCATCAGCGTGGCAGGCAACACTAACTGGGTTACAGGAGTGCCGCCCCTCCCAGCCCTGCAGCCTCCTAATGGGGCACAAATGCAAGCGTGCTGCTCAACTACACATTCAGTCTTCATACGTACTGTAACAATTACTTTAAGTGTACGAGAGAGAAAACAGGACTGAATTAAGTTATTTTTAAGGTGGCATGTTACCTAAGAACTGGTAGCAGTGTTATTTTAGTATCATTGAGGTACTATTATACTTTTTAAACATTTTTTATTAGTTTTTATTTTAATATTTTGTTTTCATTTTAGTTTTAGTAAGTTTAGTAATTTTGTAAAGCATTTTTTAAAATATATTTATAAAGTTTTTATTTTTTTATGTCCGTTTTTTAATTTTTTTATTGCCTTGACATCTAGCTGAAATAAACTACATTTTTATAAGTATTTTATAATAAGTAATAAGTATTTAGAATATATAATTAGTATTTAATAAGTATTTTTATTTCAATTAATGTTTTTTCTTTAATGAAATAGTAAGACATTTTGTTATAGTAACAATTTTTTTATTATTGTTCAAATATTAATTACCTATAATGACTATAACTAATTACCTATAACAACCTATAATAAAATGATTTTATTTAAATTATGAAAAAAAAATCTTAAAATATTCTATCATCTATATTCTGTATAATTTTGCAGTTACTGTAAAATTCTATTAAATTATAATTTTATTAGAATAAATTAAGTTTTTTTTTAATTTACTTGAGAAAATAGTCACATTTTCTGCTAAAGTGCTGTTCTAACAGTGTGTCTGACTGACTCCCTTGCAAAAAATGCAAATATACCCAACATTATATTTTTTCTTGTGTTCTCTCTCTCTCTCTCTCTAGCCTCAGCTTGTGAGTTTGCAGAAATAGTTGAGTTACTCCTGAAGGCCGGAGCTGACCCGTTAATCAAAGATCAAGAAGGCTCCCTTCCAGAGGAGGTGACAGAGTCTAGCGCTATCTCCTCTCTCCTGCGCCAGTACACTGCTCCTAAAGGCTAAATCTCACTCTGTGAAATCTCACTCCACCAAATCAAACCAAACCCACATGATCAAGTTAAAAGTTCATACAAGCTGTGCTCCTCATCCAAATGCTACATGCCTGCTGTCAAACTGACACTAGTTCCAGAACTGAACTCAATCAGTTCAGCATTCTAGAACTATTATCATTGATTCCATTTGGCTCTGAAGCACAGATGTTATACTTTCAAACAGTTAAGTTCAGACAACCTGTCCTCCCCCATCCTAGAATGGTACATTCCAATGAATGTGTTACTGTTGTTACTATTAAAGACATGGAAACTTATAATGGTGTCTCATTTTTTACTTGTTTGCTACTTGTTTTAAATTTACCAAAAATGGTAGATGTAAAGGAATGTGCCGATTATTATATATAAATTATGTAAGTGATTCCAAAACTGGGGGGAAACCTTAAGGAATTGAGGTTTGTTAAGCATACAATGGATTTAATGGATATTAAAACCTCTTTTTTATTGTCAGTTTAGACATTAAAGATGCAATAGTTACAGTACATAAAAATTTAACATTTACTCACCCTCAGGCCATCCAAGACATAGATGAGTTTGTTTGTTTATTGGAACAGATTTGGAGAAATTTTGCATTGCATCACTTGCTCACCAATGGATCCTCTGCAGTGAATGGGTGCCATGAGAATGAGAGTCCAGACAGCTGATAAAAACATCACAATAATCCACAAGCAGTCCACATGACTCCAGTCCATCAATTAGCATCTTGTGAAGCGAAAAGCTGCCTTTTTTGCAGAAATCCATCATTAAGGGGATTTATCTTTAAACGAATATTTCTGGCTAAAATCCAAAAAGAGACAGCTGTTCGGACTCTCATTCTGACGGCGCCCATCCACTGCAGAGAATTCACTGGTAAGTGGTAAATTTCTCCAAATCTGTTCCAATGAAGAAACAAACTCATCTACATCTTGGATAGCCTGAGGATGAGTACATTTTAAGCACATTTTCATTTTTGGGTTAATTATTCTATTATTAATTAAGGGGTCATATGATGCTGCTAAAAAGAACATTATTTGGTGTATTTGGTGTAATGAAATGTGTTTATGCGGTTTAAGGTTCAAAAAACATGTCTGCATTTGTGATCGGAGAAATGACAAACTACAAGTGCTACTAACTCGCGTTTGAATCGTCAGTGGCAAATTCTTTCAGTCTGGCAAAATACAGTCTGTGAGTCAAGAGAAAGGAAAAATTTAAATCGCATCATATGACCCCTTTAATAGTAAATGTAGCACAATTCTATAGTACATTAGTTTTTCTACTCATTCGTCTCTGGAGGGTAAATAGCATGAAGTACCTCTGATCAGTGTCTTCATTCTGTTATCATTGAATATTTGGTTGGTGAAGCTTTATTTGAATTTTTATGCTTTAAAACAACAAATACACTGGGTGACTTAAAGTGTTTTTTTTTTTTTACATTTTCGAATCCGCCAACACATAGGAATCCTCAAATTTTATTTTACCCAAAGCTCTACAGCTGATACACATTTGTTCAAAAACAATGGGATCACTATGTCTCAGAGTATGATGTATTGATCAAGTGGAGGAATGAGAAACATTAGCCGTGTTTGGGTCTGTAGAGCTGCATCCCTCCTCGAGAGCAAGATCCTCTGTCTGTCGCTTTAGATATTCCATAGACGGGCAGGAATTATGGTATCGGTTTGTTTGTAAAGGCTGTTTGTCCCTTATTCCAGTAATTTCCATAAATCCGCTGGAGTTGGGGGAGGGTCAATGCTGCTGACGGCATCCTCCGTGGGCTTGTCTGCACGACAGTGACACTAAGCCCATTACGTTTCCATTATGTGCCTCAATTTCCCCCTGAGCTCTTCACTTTGACACGGACTCCTCTAAAATCATGTCCCATATTGCTCAGCTTTCTTTACTTAACGTTTATGCATTTTTACAAGTCGCCTCTCTGGATGCTTCCCTAACACCATTAGTGGCAGATGGTGGAGGTTTGTTACTCTCACTCTTCTTTCACTGTCTGTCCCTTTCACTTTCTCTCTTTATGTCTGTCTCTTTCTCTATTCAGCCGGTTGTCCAGCTTATAAATGGAATGGCATGTACTGGGCTACTCTTAATGCAATGCGTTACTCCACCCTCACTTAGAATTTGCCAGCCAGCAAAAAATGCTGAAAAATATCCCACTAATATCTCAAAAAAAAAAAAAAAAGGCTGTAGTAGGCTGACATATTTTTGTAAACCAACCCAAAAGTGTAATTACGTTTAATGTCACCAACAACCTCTATAGTCCCATTTAGCCAATTGTTAACAATGGTTTTACTGATGTATTAACCAGAAACCCATTCAAAAACCCACTGACTTCGAGGCGATGGAACTGGAAGAGCTAAAATGCAAACTCACAGGCGCACTATGCACTTATACACTATGTACATATGCACTATGTAGGCTACTTAACCGTGTAGTGTATGAAATAAGTAAGCGTACTGAGACGCACCTAGGCTACACCGAATATTACTAAATTTCAAACCACTGGATGGTGCATTGACCAATCAGAATCAAGTATTCCAGAGAGCCGAGTAATAAACATGAGTTCCAGTCAATTAAAGGCTGAGGTCATTCTGGTGCATTGAGTAGGCTATCAATTTGAGCACAGCTTCTTTATTACATCAAATGCAAATGAGAATACTGCCCACAAAGTTACACCTCTACAGTTATACTAACACGTGACCGTTTGTCCTTGCAAAATGACCCTTTCTTTATTTGTATGGCTGTTGAATTAAAATGCCAAACAAGATGCCAGTGAACGGCATCATACTCAAGAGAAAAATGCAGCCCAGATTAAATTTAGGCTGAATAACTATTTGCATGTTAATTTATTCCTTCTCACCCGGGAGGCTGGTGAATCCTTGGCTTCAGGAAGTTCGTAATAAAAGCTCGCAGATCGATGATAATGGCATTTGCGCTTGTGTTTGTCATCTTTGCAAAAGCAACAGTGCAGGAATTTGCTCAGATTTATATGTATACTAGTGCTGTAAGTGGCGTGTAAATTATCCCAGCTGTCTTTGTCGCTGTTTATCTTTGTAAGACTGAACTATTAAAGGCCGTACATTAATGGCCGCGGCAGCCCCAATCAATGGCTGAGTGAAATCAGCTTGTTTGTGGCGCGTTTCTCTGCTATTATTTTTTTCAGTTTTTTTTTTCATAAATATTGCTTTCATACCATTATATCGATACGTTTCCTATGTTTTCCAGTTAAGCACAGTCTAAAATATAACCTAACCATATTAATACTATAATTTTATTGTTTTAGATAACACATTTTGCCGCCTTTATGCTTAATGGGATAGTTCAGGCAGTGGTTTTGAGAAGCATATAACGTCAAACGTTTAATTGCACCTAGTGGTGTCTAGGCTATATACGTGATATATATCCATACATAAATATGTCGTTTTTGGTACATGGAATGCGCATTCCCATACAAATCGAATCCTCACATCAAAATCCACGTGTCCAAATTGTACTGCATCTTTTGCCTGTTGTATTTTACTCACAGTTGTGTTTCTGGCCGTTGGGAACGTCGGGCAGCCTGTTTGTCCTCATTTCACAGAGTAGTTTACAATTAGGTAACATTTAGAGGATTAGGGAAGGTTTGACTAAACAGCAATCTGCTCCAGTCTATGGAAGCAGAAGGATGAGCGTGTGGAGCCGGCGAACAGATGTGCGTCTGATGAAAGTTCCACATGTTTGTGTGTGTGTGGCGGCCGGGCTTTGCAGAAATGTTATTCCTTTGTTCCCGTAAAACCAAAATATATATACACATAGATGTTTTTGTAGTTAATAACCGCGAATTGATTTGTTGACGTGCACAATAGGCTACCACCAATTTACAAAACAATAAAAAACCTGTTGCTTGGAATATGCAAAGTGTTCAATATTAAAGGGGTCATATGATGCGATTTAAATTTTTCCTTTCTCTTTGGAGTGTTACAAGCTCTTGGTGCATAAAGAAGATCTGTAAAGTTGCAAAGACTAAAGTCTCAAATCCAAATCCGTCACACGCTTGAGGAATTTGGCCAATCACAACGCACTGGATAGCTGGCTAATCAGAGCACACCTCGCTTTTCAGACCGATTAGTTTTGTAAAAATCGACGCGTTTCAGAAAGGAGAAACAATAATGTACAGAATGTGTAAAATAATATGTTTTTTAAACTTTAAACCGCATAAACACATTTCATTACACCAAATACACAAAATAATGTTCTTTTTAGCAGCATCATATGACCCCTTTAAAACACTCCTGTGCGATTTATATTGCGAATACAATGAAGTAATTCAGGCAGCTAGAGCCCCTCATAAACACTTAAAAACCTTGCTTGGTCAATTCCTTTATATTTTGCGACCAAATGCCAGATTTAATTGAGATGCCATCATTAAACATGGTGACATCAGTAGTTGAGTTTAACGACTTCATGGTTGCTCAACACAAAGCCAGTGTTGTGACATTATGCATTTCTTATATATATATTAGGGAATTTTTTATTTATTTGTAATGTATTTGATTTTTTGAATGGAAATCAAATAATTTGCTACAAAAACAACTATTCTGTGTTATACTAAGCTGTTTAACTTTACATTCAAGATCAATAAAAGCATGTGAAGTAAATAAAAAAGAACATCGAAGTAACCCAAAGACGATTCGGCTTTATTTCTCCATATAGATTTAACTGTACACAATTCATACCATTGGACAGAAGGCATATAGGACTAAATTCAGTGCTCTTTTTTTTTTTTCAAAGATCCATAGCAATAAATAGTGCTCATGAAACAAGACTGTCGACACTTTTTGAGACTTTACAAAATTTACAGCCATTAAGACTCAACATAGATTCAACAAAACATTATTTGTGAATGGTTATTTTTCTTTTTTCTATGTTGCTCTTTGTTAGCTTATATGTTCACTCTTTCATCTTTACTCAGTTTGCCATTATGTGGGTCCAAATTTTGCCACAACAAATTTTCCTCATGTTTACAATTGTATCACCAGTTTTGTAGTTTTACATCAACTCACTACACTCTCTCCCATGATCCAACTCTTCATAATACTGACATTGGTACCCATAATAGGAATAAATAACACTAAATCCTCATAGTTGTTGCTTAAATGTGTCAAATAAGAAAAAAAAATACAGTGTAAATTTCCCTTTCACATGTTTTGCTTGATAATAATTGGTTAGGCCATTAAGGTACTTGTGTCTGTGTAATAGAAATCCACTTGTCATCTGCTCTGATATCCATTTTTGCTCATGGAGCAATGTGTAGGAAACAAATGGCAATTGAAAAACAAAGGTATTTTGATGGTAATATAAACCTTATCAATAATAAATATACTGGACTGTACCGGAAATAAATATTAACTTTAATTTTAATCTTTTAAACTATTTATTTTGTTTCATTTTGAGCTAAAATGTCTGAAGTTAACAGAAAAACATTGAACGGACAGGGACCATTTTTATGACAACTCAGAGCAGTGCATGCGGATTCATCCTTATTAAAAATAATTTTTATCTATTCTTCAGACCTAATGTGAAGGGCCATCTCTAGTAGAGCCGTTTAGAAAGTTTTAGCCATTAAAATCCCAAACCCTTGTAAGTAGGAAAGATACACTTGTGCCACTTGTTTAAATATCTCTCCTTGTTCGGTGCGCTCCTCTCTTTCCCGTATTCAGCCTGCCATGTGCAGTCGAGGAGGAACATACAGTAAAGTGCGTCGCCGACGGTTCTCTTCCTCATTCGGAAACATGCATGGACCCTCTTGTTCTCAAAAACGTGGTGGATCGTGATTGTTTTTCCAGGGTGGTCTGGGGTTTGAACGCCATTCGCAGCTGCACGCCATTTCATGCTGGAAATCGTCCAATCCAGTTTTGAGAACAATGAAAAAATATGAGTTACAAAACTATGATACAGCGCAGACATTCCACGGCGGGTTGCTCGTATCAGCGCGCCATTCAGCAAGGTCAAGCCACCGTGTTAAAGTAGGTGCCGTTTTGGGCCTTGCCGCACAAACTTCACCAGTTCTGGGAAAGATGTCTATAAAATCTTCAAATTTCTTGTCCATAGTACCGCACTTTCCATTATGACCTTTGACCTCAGAACTGGGAGTGGTCCATTTCATCGAGCCACGAGGCAGGGCTGGTGGGGAAGTCTGGGTAGCCCGTGCTGCTTCCTGTCGACAGGTCAGAGGTGGGTCCGCCGGCCATTGCTCTCAGAGCTTGACCTACATTGGGCTGACCGCCCTGACCCATGATGCCGTCCATATTGAAGCCTAAGTTGTTGAGCAGCGGGGTGTGGCCTGGGAGGGAAGTGATGGATGAGGGGGACTGTGGCAGGCCGTAGGGACTTCCTGACCGCAGGTCATGGTATGGCTGCCCACCCCCCTCCAGGGAGAAGCTCCCGTTAAGTATGTTGCCGTTCGTGACGTCTCCGACGCTTCCGTACAAGCCGTTAGCATGACCAAGGTCTGACAGGATCTGGTCTTCTGTTGGAGAGAGCAGACAAAATCAGTTTCAAGATTGTTTCCAAAAAAATACAACTACACTGGAAAAAATTGTTGTAGATACAATTTTCACTCAGAAATCGCTAGTAAATTTCACAATTATTTAGAAATAAATGCAAAGAAACACTGGATTAGAATTTTCTTGTAAAACTTTGAAAAAATAATTTTCTTTTCAACAGTTTGGGGTCAGTTAGTTTTCATTAAAAAAATATTATTTTATTTAGCAAAGATGCATTAAATAGATCAAAAGTGACAGTAAAGACATTTATAATGTTATAAAACTTTCTATTCATCAAAGAATCCTGAAAATAGTTTCCACAAAAACATTAAGCAGCACAGTATATTAGAATGATTTCTGAAGGATCATGTGACACTGAAGACTGCAGTAATTTCTGCGGATAATTCAGCTTTGCCATCACAGGAATAAATTACATTTTTAAATATATTAAAATATAAAACAGTTATTTCAAACTGTAATAATATTTCACAATATTACCATTTTTACTGAGCAAATTTGATCAAAAACATTTAAAAAAAACTTACTGACACCAAGCTTTTGAATGGTGGTGTATAGATGCTCTTACACATAGAAAAAGAATTGCAGTTATGACAAAGACCTCATAAATATCCTTTTTAAAAAAGAGGGTTACATGCTTCTGTAAATATCTGAGGCGCGATGAGCATTTGTGATTTACTCTCCGTACGCACAGGAGGAGTTCTTTCAACAACAACAAAGGCCCTGTGTGCTTCCTCTCTAATCGACTAAAAGCTTCACCAATTTTATAGAGTTTGTGCATCGCTGCTTTCATTTCTCGTAAACACGGCTCTAGACTTTTATGAGTTCTCAAAACGGGTTGACAAAAATGAAATAATCATTAAAAAAACACATAGCAGAACCAAAAACCTCATTTGTATATTCCAAACAATCCACCAAGTGGCATATTTTCAAAAGGCAAAGGAAATGAATGAATGAAGGGAAATAAAAGAAGAGAGAGAAAGACAAAGCAAGGCATCGTGGGAGATGTAAATAGACTCACCTCTGAAACTAAGTTCGCTATCGCTGAGTCCTGCATCATCGGCTGAGCTCTCCTTCTCCGTCTTACTGGACCCTCGACTGCGTTTGACGCTTTTGTAGAACTGACCCCAGCGGTGCCGACCAGCGTCCTTCTTCAGCCGTTTCTCTTTTGCTCGCCTGTTTTGAAACCACACCTGTGGATAGACAAGCCTCAGTAAAGACACCCATTTAATCATATAAAACACTTAAGCTTGAAGTCTGACTTGTAGTCTGACCTGCACTACTCTCATGTCCAGGCCCGTTTCTGAGGAGAGCTGCTCGCGCACATGTCGTGCAGGCTTAGGTGAGTTCTTGTAGGCGCTTTTGAGCGTCTCCAGCTGTTTGGCTGTGATGGTGGTTCGTGGACGTTTTGCTCCTGTCTCTGAATCATCTGTAAAAGTCAAATTTGAAGAACTTATTACAATTTTCATTACTGTGCTGCCATTGATTGGTCAAACTGCCCCACTTATTTGTGGCCCTGGAGCACAAAACCAGTCATAAGTAGCACGGGTATATTTGTAGCAATAGCCAACAATACATTGTATGGGTCAAAATTATTGATTTTTCTTTTATGCCCAAAATCATTAGGATATTAAGTAAAGATCATGTTCCATGAAGATATTTTGTAAATTTCCTACCGTAAATATATCAAAACTTAATTTGTGATTAGTAATATGCATTGCTAAGGACTTCATTTGGAGTTTTTGTTTACATAATATGTGTGTGTACTGTGTATATTTATTATGTATATATAAAGACACACACATACAGTATATATTTAGAAAATATTTACATGAATATATTTATATTCATATAATTTATATCATATATAAATATATTTAAAATATAAAAATAACTTATTTTTCTTAAATATATACACGCATGTGAGTGTATTTATATATACATAATAAATATACACAGTACACACACATATATTATGTACACAACAACTTTTATTTTGGATGCGTTGCCCAGCACTAATATTATTACAATTTAAAAACAATACATTGTATGGGTCAAAATTATAGATTTTTCTTTTATGCCAAAAATCATTAGGATATTAAGTAAAGATCATGTTCCATGAAGATATTTTGTAAATTTCCTACCGTAAATATATCAAAACTTAATTTGTGATTAGTAATATGCATTGCTAAGGACTTCATTTGGGCAACTTTAAAGGCGATTTTCTCAATATTTTTGAGATTTTCTCAATATTTTCAGATTCCAGATTTTCAAATAGTTGTATCTCGGACAAATATTGTCCTATCCTAACAAAAAACTAATTGCGATTAATTGCATCCAAAATAAAAGTTTTTGTGTACATAATATATGTGTGTACTGTGTATATTTATTATGTATATATAAAGACACACACATACAGTATATATTTAGAAAATATTTACATGAATAT
>NW_015641805.1:180400-216550 GCF_001515625.1 Sinocyclocheilus rhinocerous | reverse complement strand
ATATATTTATATTCATATAATTTATATCATATATAAATATATTTAAAATATAAAAATAACTTATTTTTCTTAAATATATACACGCATGTGAGTGTATTTATATATACATAATAAATATACACAGTACACACACATATATTATGTACACAACAACTTTTATTTTGGATGCGTTGCCCAGCACTAATATTATTACAATTTAAAATAACTGTTTTCTATTTGAATACTGTACATTTTAAAATGCAAAGTTGAATTTTCAGCAGCCATTACTCCAGTCTTTAGTGTCACATGATCCTTTAGAAATTATTCCAATATGTTGATTTAGTGCTCAAAAATATTTATTATTATCAATGTTGAAAACAGTTGTGCTGCGTAGTAATTTTTGTGGAAACCATGATACATTTTGTTTTTCAGGATTCTTTAATGAATACAAAGTAAAAAAAGAATACAAAGTGAATCTATTTCAAATATAAAATCTTTTACAACATAAAATGTCTTTACTGATCCATTAAGCAATAAAACCGTAAAGTGTGTTCTAAGAAGTTCATAACATTTTAAATAACCAACTTCTAAATGAACTGAAATAACTGTCATAATGAAAAACACAAGCATAAAGGTGAAAGGTAGTATTAGCAGGACTAAACTGAACTCGAAAAAGTGAATAAAACCACTTAAATTCAACTAAACTGATTCGCTGTTGAAGTGAAGCAAATTTCTCAAGCATGAGGCAAAATGTCAGGAGCTCATCTATCGTGAGGTACGAGTAAAGAGTTTGTGGGATGCTTTGAGTGGAAGTGCTCACACATGACCAGTCGATACTCTCCTGAAACTGTCACACTGTGGCGGAAGAGGGAATAAATCTCTCCTGAGAATGGCATGCCAGTGCGAGTTATTGGGGCCCTACCGTAAAAGTGCATTGCATCACTTAATATAATCAATCAACAGCCCACAGAAATCTCCATAAATACAGCGTGAGGGGCTTTCAGAGGCAGATCCATGAGAGGTCAGATCACCGAGGGACTTAATATGGCAGACACTGAGACCCCACTAGACTGTAGTTAATGATGATTTTGTCTCCTTACTACCATCCTGTTGCCTCCTCTGATCTCTCAGTGTCTCGGTATAATTGTAAAAGAAGAAGTTAATTACACCATCTCCACTCCTGAACTTTGCTGTCAGAATGATTTCCAACTGGGACAGAAAATCCAGCGACGTGGGCAGAGTCTGGGACAGTGCTTCTATATACCACAGCCACTGTCTAAAAACATATCATGTGCCAGTTCAGCAAAGAGCTACTATTCTATTGGGTCAGTAGCAACTGTCATAACTCATGTATATAAATAATAATAATATATGTTATAAAAATATATTTTAATTAAAATGTCAGTCATCTATCTATCTGTATATATACATGTATAGATAGATAGAAAGATAAATGTACTGTAGATATAGATTTATAGATGTGTATGTGTGTGTGTGTGTGTGTGTGTGTGTGTTGTAATCAATGTTCTATCAATGTTCTAATTGATGAATTTGGTGACCAAAATATTCTTTTCATGCAAAATGACTTTAACTAATAAAACGTTAATTCTTAATGACATCATTCTCTAGGAACATCATTTCACCGTTTTGTCATTTTTTGTGGTTTAAGTTGATTTGTCTCTCTTTAAAACATTCCATCATATGTGATAAAATTACAGAACTTGATATGATTTAAAAAATTGCTTACAAAATTTTAAAAGGCTGTGTGTGTGTGTGTGTGTGATTATATATATATATATATATATAAAAAAAAAAAATTATATATATATATATATATATAAATTACCTATTGAGGGTCGAAATCCTCATGTAGGTAAACTCTTAGTCACTTACTGAGCAATGGTTAGGATTAGCACTTTATTTCTATCCCTAACTTGCCATTGTGTAAAAACAATCAAGTATAATTGCTGCATTACTTATTGAGCATATTTCTGGAATTCTGATATAGACTTCTGACTGCTTTTATAGAAATACTTCCTCAAATTAAAACACAAATGTGTTACAAAGCTCAATATATATTGCATAAGAGGAGTGGACCAATTGTTGGTTCCAGAAGGTATGATTTACACCGATCTGAAGACAACAGCTCACCATTTTGTTTGGCTGTTTCGTAGTCATCCTTGCACACGAGCCTCCCGTCCTCCATGAGGTAGAACTCATCACCGGTGGCCAGCTGCCTGCTGCACATTACACAAGCGAAGCAGTGAAGGTGGTACACAAAGTCCTGAGCTTTCCGGACCACCTGCGTCGGGGGAATCCCCTGCTGGCACGATGCACATTTTGTCCCAAAACGCCTGCAGGTACAAATATAGACACTTCAGTTTGATACAGATTCAAATTCAGGTATTATGCAGCTACAAAGACATGATTCCTATTTTCTGTTGAGCCAGGTTACAACCATTTGTTCAATGATTTTCACATAATGAAGACATTATTTTATGCCTAATCCGTATTCCAAGGTTACAATTATGGTCAATAACAGAAGAAAATGCAAACATGACGCAGATGTTTTCTACATCTATTGGTGTTTTACTGCGTCCAAACAGTGACAGAAAATTACAGATTTTGTGAACAAATGCTTATTTATAAACTTGTGTTTAACACAGGTGTGTTTACGTTCATTGACATTAAATGGAGCATTTGAACATATTTTCCCACTCCTTTGCAGATTATAAGTTAAATGATACATTTTGAATACTTCTTTTTGCCATTAAAAATGAAACTTTTGACATTTGACTGCTTTTGTTATTTAGATAAGTGCATTAAAGCTGATATATACATATATAATATGAAAAATATGTTATTTTGTGAAAAAAAATATTTTCTAATCATGTATACAGTATATATGCATGTATATAAATAATAATGTTAATTTGTACTTATACATTTTGAGAATATTTTTAAATATTCAAATGATAATTAATTTAAAATATAAGTATTCAAATATATATATATAAATATAAATACTGTATATCAAATATAAATATATCAAATATATATAAATATATAATTGTTAATGCTACCTTTTGTTATTTTGATGAGTGCATTAAAGCTGATACACATATCATTTGAAAAAGTTTTCTTCTTTGTGAACAAAACTGTGTGTGATGGAATATAAATAATCATGTATAATAAATAATATTTCTAAAATTACATTAAAATAAAGTTTTTATTGATATTTTTGAACTCATTATTACATTTTCTGCAAATCAGCATTATTTTTTTTCAAGTTGCAGGGCTGTGTTATTAAATGTTGAAATGAACATTAGTTAAGATTATGTAATGCTGTATAAGTATTATTCATTCTTAGTTCATGTTAACTAATGTTGTTAACCAATGTTAACAATTAAAACCTTATTGTAAAGTGTTACCCAAACTCGTTTTAGGGATTAAGCATCATTACATCTTGAATTTAACTGTGGCTATTTTCATAAGCAATCTATTTATAACTGCAAAGGCTGCAATAAGTTACAAAAGCTCAGAATACTATAGCAGGCATCTTTGTTTGTGCTTGTCATGTCCCTGGAGTTGACAAATGGTCTTGATCAATGTAGCAGAGGCAGAGAGATTCACAGGAGAGAGAGATAGAGAGAGGGGCCTCTAAACGCACATACAGAATGCCTCATAAAGCACTGAGTCAGAATAGGCTGTAAATCACAGTGTGAATACTACTAAATAAACCCTCCTTTTACTTAACCAAGGTGAAGTTTTTGCAACATTAACAGGAAGGCCAGCCCCCGCCCCTCGCCTGTGAAGCGCCAGCATTTCCTCCTCCATCCCCCTCTCCATCCTCCTCAGCAGCACCACCACGGTCTTAACATTAAAATCCCTCCTTTTGTCCCCACGGGCTTGCTAATAAAGTTAGCCTCCACTCTGAGTCTTGCTAGCGTTTTAGGTCTCATTGAAGCCTGTGACATTAAAACCTCTCAAACATGATTTGGTAAAAGCCACTACTGATCCTGTTTTGGATAAAAGTCAAACTTAATTTCCTTCCGTAAAGCCAAGGGGAAAATCCAATCGCAAAAAAGAAGAAAAGAAGAAGGAAAGGGAAGACACAGGGAAGAAGAGAAAAAAAAAATGCAAAGTTGCTTTCTTGAGTTCTTATATAGCACTGGGAATTGAATTTGGGAACATGCGGTCTTTGCGGCCGAGTTCCAGCACACTGTGCTTCCTAACCTGACACGAGAAAAATCACTGCACTTTATTAACCATGACAGAGAATCTATGTGCCAGCCTTTCCTTGAACATACTCTCCCCCCCACACACACACACGCTAGTGCCAAACAGCACTAAAAAGCACAAGGAATCAGATGTGAAATGCCTCTGTGTGAAGAGATTTGACAAAGCTGTTGTCTGAAACAGTCCGGTTCTCCAGTCCTTGATAATTCATGCAGCCAATACAGTGACCGAAACAATGTCCAGCATAGAACAGAAATTAAATAACATCTCTCATCATATTATGTACAATGATGTACTGGCCTACATAAGATTTTGCTCCATTAATGACTTAAAATATGCATTTATTTAATTGGATAAGTAAAGGTTGACTGTCTTCTATTTGTTTAGTTAGCCTATGTGATCTCTATTTGTCATATTCTAAAAAGAATTCATATTCATAATCACATCACATTTTGCTTTGCATTCATCAACAATAGTATGTGCTTAAAGTATTTATGATAGCAGCCTTGATTTTATTGTTTAGCTTCATAAAATGTATTAAACAGGAATAAAACAGAGAAATTAGACTAAATAGACAGACAGACAGACAGACAGACAGATAGATAGATAGATAGATAGATAGATAGATAAAGAATAAAACATTGATATAAGATATAACCTGATGGTGGGGAAAGGTAAATGCTAACAGTGCAAGAGAACATGGACTCACTTGAAGAAATCCTCTTTGCAGTAGACATTCCCCGCGCGAGAGAAACACTTGTCTGCCAGGAGCGCGTGACAGTCGGCGCACTTGAGACATTTTGAGTGCCAATGTCGATCCAGCACCTTCAAAATAAACTTATCCAGGATGTTTTGACTGCAGCCTGCGCAGTGAGGGATTTCTGGAGAAACACACGCACAGAAAGCGATTTGGGTGAAATGTGCTTACAGAAATGCTGAACTTGGTTTAAACAATATTTAGATAAAGTAACACTTTCTGACATTTCTAATAGGTTTAATTATTTTAAGTCAATAACAAATATGGTTGCATTATATAATGCTGGACAGCCCGTTAGGTATTGCACATTCAAATAAACAGAAATATCGTGAATTTACGCTTCACAGCCTACTTTATGTGTATTAATTTAATTGAAAAAGCTATTGATCTGTAATAATCTGGGGTAGGCCTATAGAAGCAGCAACGATCATACTATTTAAAGTTCTTAAATAAGTTACATGAAAAAAATGTAATCGCAAGGTGCTTGACTCGAAATAATTTTAGCATTAGGCTACTCCGCTCGAGTGCATTATTAAGAAACGTACAACCTTCTGTTAAAGTAAAATGAAATAAAACCCTAATAGTGATGGGGAAAATACTGAGGATACCTCTACTTTTTAAAAATGTAATTAACATTTAATATTTGTAAAAAGTAAACGACATCACAAAAACTGACAAAGAATTATGACAACAGCATTGAAAAAGACAAGAATAAAAACAAATACATGTATACTACTAATAATAGCATGCGCATGGAATTGTTATAATAAATAAGACTTGTATAAAATTGTTAAACAAATGCTATTTAATATTAAAAATATATAAATGCTGTGCTTAGTAAGTGATTAACGGACTTTAGAGATTAGTGTGAAAGTAAATTTGGAGTACCTTCCACAAGACAACCTATGGGACCCGTAAACGCTGGACAGGTGAGGAAAGATGTCCATTTGTTGGTAAATAATCAATATCCCAGAAGAAAACAGGCGAGGACATGAGGACATTGAGATTGAAATCATATAACTGGTCCATCGATTCTTTAACAGAAACAGTCTGTCACTTCAATTACTGTTGCTCAAGAACAAGTGCTCGAACAAAACAAACACACAAATCCGAAATCTAAAACCAAACAGAAATAAAATGCAATTGATCTTATTCCTTAAAATAGAGGAAACCCGTTTAAGCGTTCAGAGAATGAGAGCAATACTCGATATAATTTCTTCAAATCACAATATCATGACATTTAATATCGATATTTGACCTCTGATCCTCTATTCTTTCTGTCGGCAAGTTCTCACACGTGCTGTTTTAATGGATTCAACAAAAGCCAGGATTCTAATATGACGCAAGAGGATAGTATTTTTATCAAAGAAATCATTTTGATTTCAGCAGGTGCTAAAATGCGTAATCACGTGAATAGCGTTTTGTGCGTCATGTAAACGTACGGCAAATGTCTCAAAGTTCATCAAAACGGACCTCTACAGCAACCATAGCCAATAATATCACAATGACAGAGAACAGTGTTATCCACACAACCACGAAACACCATCAACACTAAAACAATGCGGTAAACATGAACTAAACAACACTGTAACATAAAATACATAAAATAAATGTAAATAACATCAAACACACACACATTTTAAACGTAATGCAAACAAATGAGAATCAAAATGTGATTCTGTGAATGACCCTTACTCATAAAATAACAAGCGTTTTTGTTTGTTTGTTTTATTTTTACAATTTTACCTAACACAATATTTTACCGTAAAATTGTACGAGTTAAATATATTGTTTTGCCTCAGTATATCCTATAGTATTTTAAAATATAAAATAATGTTATGTTCCCGTTTCTGGTAAGTTAATTTACAGGTAATTAACTATTTTTACCGTAGCATTTTACGTTAGTATATCCTATAGTATTTTAAAATATAAAATAATGTTATGTTCCCGTTCTGGTAAGTTAATTTACAGGTAATTAACTATTTTTACCGTAGCATTTTACGTCCTTGTTCCGTTGAAATGACTGTGCTGATAGTGCTGTGTGTGTGGTGCTGAAGGAACAGCGCCCAGCGCAGCTTCACTCACTCAACCGTCTTCAGCTTTTAACGCTCATTTACTCTAAGGATGTATTTGATTAGCCAGTCAATTAAAAGATGGCTACCACGACATGACTTCCTTTAACTTCAACGTATGCATCTGAAATATACCAATTCACTTTTGTTTCGTCTGATACTGGTTTTAAATCTTTGTTTTATCATTCAACACATTCTCATTTACATCTCGTTGTCGTGCAGGCTTCTATTTTCGAATGTTTTCTTTAAAAAAAAAAAATTACCCATATGTTGTTTTAAAAGCACCTTATTCATTTGAATAATAATATTTAGATCCATAACGCAAGAACAGATTATTCTTAAAATAATCCTCACTTAATCCATCATTTATACACCAAGGGGGGTTGAGTAGCAATATCTTTTAATCTATATCATTTAATGAAATTAAGCATTCGCCACTGACAGACTTATATTGCCTACTTAACCTTTTGGCCATTCTTTAACAAATAAAGTGGTTCGTTTTCTTTCAAATTATTTTCCAGCATTTTCATCAGTCTTCAGTTAAATACCCTTTGTTATTTTATTATGCACGGATCTAGTGACTAAAATTATGTTTTCTCTTTTTTTTTGAAAGAGGTAGAAACCAAGTCTGGTTCAAACAAGATGAGGTCCATCTGTACATTTCTGAAGCACGACTGTGAATAATTAGGTCAGGAATGTATCCAATTCAAACTCCATCTTGATGGTGAGATCAGATTATATAGGCCTAACGCAGATTAATTTGCGACTGATAAAGACCAGATGCGAAGATAATAGGCAATGCCTTTTAAAATATTAAATGTTCATGTACTGTATCTAGATGGTTTTATAATCTCTATTTCATTGTGACAAATAACATGGGATACACTCTGCCCCATTTAACCACTGCATTATAGAAAATCAGATTAATTATTTTTATATATATTTGTTTAGTTTCTAGCATCTTTTAGACTGTTGTTCCCAACCACAACCAACACAACTTGTTAAAAAGATGCAATGTAACTGTTCTAGCCAGCTGTGCGATCTAACAATCTGACTAATCAGAAATCAGTCTGGCTATATATAAATTTACATTGTGAGATTATAAATCTACATTTACACCAGACAAATTTTTTCGATGCTATTGCATGAATTCTGTTGCAGAGAGACCATATTCAAAAAGAACATTCATCAGTTCTCATCACAAACTAATATTTGGGATCTAATGCTCGAGATTAGATCAGAATTTCTGATTAACGATATATACAGTTTAAGACATTTAGATTAAAATAATAATAAAGCTATATGCGTCTGATTTGATTTTACCACCCAGATAGTAGTTCGCGTATAAGGAGTTTAATTAAAAGCTAGGCTACATGTTATTCAACAGTGGTGGCCCGCAGACGCCCGGAGGAGGCCTGCCAATTTTCTGAAGAACTAATCAATATAAGCAGAAGAAAAAGCCCTTACGTTGCAGTGACACTCCGAGGATGTCCGGCAGACCCTTCACTGCGCTCTCGCCGGGCAACACAGCCGCACTTTGCATCATTTTCATCCAGTCCGAGAAAACGCGCACATGCACCCGCTCGCGGAGGTCGGAGAATCTCAGATGTGCGTAAAATATTTTTTCTCCCCGGATAGTGTCCTTTTACAGTCCTCGCGCCTGTGGTTATCCTCGTGAAATAGTCGCTCGTGAGTTCGGGCTCGTGCGTTCTTTTGCCGTGTGTCACACAAACCGCTTGATTCATTCACACTGCAGGGGCGACCCTGACGTCACTCCCCCGGGGGGCCAATGGGAGGCGTGGACGGGAGCGAGAGGGGCGGGAACTTCTGCGGCTTGCGCTCTCAGGTGAGCGGAGAAAGCGATAAGGAAGTGATGACGATAAATACAGTGCCGCGACTGAAACCTCAGGATCTGAAGTGTTTTGAACAATTTTGTGACCTGGCAGGGGTCCGTCAAGCAAGTAAAGTAAATATTAGGCCTACGTGAATATTTAATAGGCCTACGTAGTTTCGATTCAGTGTTGCTTTATACGAATATAGCCTATATATATTGGGATGTACTGTAGCCTATTTAGACAGCCTAGTTAGACTGTAAAAATATTAATAACAAAAAATACGTAAAATGTTAGTGAACCCTGTTAATTGATTGCTTGTACGTTACCTTAACATACACTGTAAAATAAAAAATACTACTAATAATAAAATGTAAATTATTTCATTTTTTACTGTAAGAAATTGTAAAAAAAGAAAAGAGTATGAATTACAGTTATAAATTATCCCCACATCCTGAGAAAATTTGTAGTCAATATGTAGGCTATACTCACTGTAAGATAACTTATACTGTTAAAATTGTTAAAATATATAGTGAATTCCATCCGTGCACTATTACATTAGTTTACATTTTATTTAAAAGTAGGCTAGTTGGTTTCTTTTTTAATCTATCTTTTAATCTAATATTTTCATTAGCCTACATGTTAGGCTACACTTTAAATGCCTGAAAATAGCTCTCATAATTTCGCCCTGTTGACCGGAACAGTTCGCAGGACAAACACACGACTCAACAGTGCCTGGAATACTTTTGCTAAAAATACAAACTCAAGTGAGCCTTTACGTTGTTTATCAGCAGTCTCGACACAGTCGATCCTGACAAGATCATTTCATTCGAGCTTTTCTCCCTCCGGAGAGAGCGGAGTTCAAGCGAGATGAACTCAATCTTCACTTCCAATTCTCTTAATGGACAGTATAATGCGGCGCGTGAGCTCGCGAGCTCTGACAGTCACCGCTTCATGAAAACAAGCTTCAGAATGGAGCAGCCAGTCTCTTCATCGTCAGTCTGGCTGCTTTTCCACGTAACCTGTATCACGTATGTCTTTTGTGTTCCTTTTCTTATACCCCACTCCTCTCATTCTCATTTTTACAAATAGCCTACATAAAAGCACATTTTTTTATATTACAACATATGTTATGCAAGATCTGTGAGATGCTATAATCAAGAAGATTGCCTACAGTAAACGGCTGATGCGCGAAAGACAAAACTGTGCATATAGGCTACTGCAATTTGTAGTTTTCTGTAAACAGAAATACACATTTTATAAATTGTAAATACTATTTATAAAATATTTTTAAAAATAAGGTTAGGCTATTTCAAATGGCACATGAAATTCATCATTTCATAATTCTATTAAATTCTATCAGAATGCATTATGTAGTTCTACCTACCTTCTAACAAACAATTCTATCCAACACACAACACTTAACTGATTTTATATCTCTCAGTCTGCTGGTCAGTCTTGTTGAAACCAGTTAATGACAAATTTCAGAACACCAATTAATAACAAATGAAAAGCAATAACAATCTAAATTCTTCCACTTGAGACTGGAGGCACACAAAGTAACATCCAATACAGATAAAAATCGTCTCGTTTATACACAGCATATTTCAATCCCTGATTATCTTGCTTGTCTGATGTAAAAAACAAAAAGTGTATACAATTATAAATCATGGACAGCTATGTTACAGGGATATGTAAATAAGAAGTGGATGTCATCAAAGTCCGATTATCTCAAGTTTTAAACAACGCAACCCCGTCCAGAGTCTTGCTTAATGGCTCCAGTGTAATTTAGTTAAATGAAAGTGATCATCAAGCTGATTAAATGGTGGCAAACACAGCAGTCCTCAAGCTTCACCAGATTCCCTCTGCATGGGCCAATGGTGGACACGGGAATTATCCCGGGCCACGTTTTTCATTTTCATTTTGATTATGGCGAGGAGTTATTATGCAGATTATTCAATTACGCTGATGGTCAAGTGAAAATGTGAATTTAGTCTTGCTTAAACAGAACAGAGGAGCAAATGCTCTTAATGCTCAATGTTTTGCCACACGATTAAATACATTAATCCGCGTACAGTGGACGCGTTTTCACGAGCGCGCAGCTCTTTTGCGTCTCAAAGTCAGTTTAAGGCACTATAAAACGAACTAAAGGGCACCTGTCCGAACAATGAGAGACCTGTGCACTATAATTCAGCGATAGGGTGCGACTCCCGCTGACCCGAGCACCTTTAATTACTGCCAGTATTTCACATTATACGCATTCTGACACCACGAGCTGCTGCTCCATCATATCAGTAAAATACAGGTCTCTGAACGCGATCATTAAGAGATCAGATTTCAACCCCTTAACCTCCTCCTGCGAGGCCATTGAGCTTATACTTAGACCAATTCATGTGAACATTACTACTATACTGAAAGCAAAATTAGGACCGTGTCATTATAATCAAATAAAGCATCCCTTAAGAGACTGTACGAAACACAATCCGTTTAAATAATTATAAATGGGTGAAATAACTATCATAAATGAACTATTCCCTCCGGTGAGAGTAGAAGTTGAAGAATGTAGACAAATATGTAGCTATTTACCGATAAAGATGTATTTTAATATGCCTATAGTTTAGCATATAACGTGATTTATAATGCTAAATATTCATCTAAATCAGAAAGTTCATTTGATAAATAGAATCCACTCAAATATCTCTAAATCCATATCCTAAAAAAAATAAAAAAAGAGGAAAAGAAAAGAAAGAAAGAAAGAAAGAAAGAAAGAAAAAAAGAAAGAAAGAAAGAAAGAAAAAGAATGTCTAATCAGATGGGGAGAGTTTCCAATTGTACTTGAGCCACAAATATTGCACAAAATGGGATAGTGTATAATGTTTCTATTTGTTGTTTTGACCTAAAATCTTAATACTAAATTACATTACTAGAAATAGTGATGACGGGGGATTACATAATTATGCACAACATTTAAAACGTCCATGTTTACAACCCACCTCCGGAGTGAGGCAGATTCTGACAACCGCTCTCTTTGTACTTTTTTTTTGTAATTTACACCATTTAAGCAGAAGTTGCTTAATCTCTAAAGTTTAATTTGTTGCACACAAATACGAGAATTGTGTTCTTATGCTGACAAACACAGTTATAAACACACAGTTACAAACAAATAATTCTCACTCTCCCATGCTGACTAATAGCCTTCACGTCAAATGCTGTTTGTTAAAATAAAACATTTCAGACAGTTTCATGCGCAGAAACATCTTCAACAAATACGACTCGAATACGACACGAAAATAAACAATGTTTGCGCGCTAAAAGAAGCACGTCACGTCTCAGAGAGCGTCATGCAAACCTACCGACAGTCGCGTGGCATGTACATTTCTACGCTCACTACGCAAGCTGGACAGCGCTCGAGCTCACAGGAAGTCGATATAGAATTTTCGTTCCACAAATACAAAGAAAGACTACAGAAACGTTACCTGTCTACATCAGGCTGCTGGTTTCTATTCCTCGAAAAGAGTAAATAAAGGCAGGGACGTCAATGTCAGAAGCCGTTCCCCCCATTTTCCCTGCAAAGGAAAGATAGAAAGAGACGAAGAGACCTCAAGAGAGGGCAACAGAGAAAATTAAATTGCACTTGGGGGCAAATTCTATTAGGGAATAGTTATTGTCTCTTGACAGGTCCTGTCCATTTACGTAATTAGTTGAAGTACGAGGTTCGGCATTGTTTAATCAGAACCAGAATTCAGGTTTATTGGCTTAGTAAGTTACACTTAGGAGACATTGGTGGGAAGCTTCAAAAATTACAGTTAACATGCTATATCAGTCAGATATACAAGAAATTGTATACTGACAATATATATTCAATATATACATCTAGTAGTCAGTATGCAATATAGAATGCACAATACAATATAGGGATACAATACAATAAAAAGCATGTTTAATGGTGTACTGGATGAGTGTGTAATTGTATAAATGGAATCAAATAGTAAATATGAAGCATGCATAACTTAAAAAGTAAACAATGACCCTCCAAAACAATGCAACACAGTGATGGCTGGCCATTGTAGACCAGGTCAGAGATAATATATTATAATTGTCTAATACATT
Organism: Sinocyclocheilus rhinocerous; assembly: GCF_001515625.1. Lineage (NCBI taxonomy): Eukaryota > Metazoa > Chordata > Actinopteri > Cypriniformes > Cyprinidae > Sinocyclocheilus > Sinocyclocheilus rhinocerous. The sequence continues at coordinate 203,561 of NW_015641805.1, read as the reverse complement.
ATAATTGGCTAAGGGGTAGATCCTGCTTAGGTTAGAAATTCAATTAAAGGCGACGGTGTTTCACCTTAAGCTTACCATTAAACACTGAAGGATCCCCTGTAATGTTTTTACTTGCTTCAGCAATCGATACCTTTATTTATGTGTATTTAAGTGGGCTCCCATGAAGTGTAGTGATTCTGATATGCATGATTTTTATTGTGTTATTCAATTGAATAAAATACCCTAAAGTGCACATCTAATAGTATAATTAGATATGCACTGAATAATACTAATGTACACCATGCACTTCTATCTAGGTCTAATTGTTTGTTTGTTTTCTGATAACATGAATGCACATTGTAATTGGTACTTATATAGAGCCTGATATTTATTACATGACACTATAATGTTGAATGAATATAGTTCACCTAAAAATGAATTATTTGCTGAAAATGTTCTCACCTTCAGGCCATCCAAGATGTAGATGAGTTTGTTTCTTCATAGAAAAAGATTTGGAGAAATGTAGCATTACATCACTTGCACCAGTGGATCCTCTGCAGTGAATGGGTGCCGTCAGAATGTGCTTCGTGAAAGATGTTTTTAACTTCAAACCTTTGCTTCTGGCTTAAATATGAGTCCTCTATCCATAATATTGCTTCCTCCAGAAAAAGCTGTCTTGTCTGATTCAGGAGAGAAATATGCACAGATCAAGCACTGTTTATTAGCAGTAACAATCCAAAATCGTTTTAAACAAATATGTTGGTAGATTTTTGATACGAGAGGACAACAGGCGATGGATTTTTAGAGGAAGCATTATTATGGATTATGGACTGTTATTTTGGCCAGAAGTGATGGTTTAAAGTTTAAAAACACCTTAAAGACTTTTTTTTCTCAAATGCAGCTTTTCACTTCACAAAGATGTTAATTGATGGACTGGAATCATATGGTTTATTTCATATGGATTATTATAATGTTTTTATGGATTATTATAATGCTTTTTTTTTTTACTTTCATTCTGACGGCACCAATTCACTGCAGAGGATCCATTGGTGAGCAAGTGATATAATGGTAAATTTATCCACATCTGTTCTGATGAAGAAACAAACTCATCTTCATCTTAGATGGTCTGTGGGTGAGTATACATTTTCAGCAGATTTTCATTTTTGGTAGAAACTATTCCTTTAATTATTACCAGTAAGTTTATCCAGACCAAATAATTAACCTGCTTCTTATTTACAAAATCTTAAACTGAGGTGACTTAAGACAGATTGGGGTAAAAGAGAAGGGCATTTAGCTAGTAATATGTAATTGGTTGAACAACACTGATGAACATCTTTGAAACATCTTCATGGAGATTACATTTCCGGTGTTTGCTGACAAGACTGTTCATTCTGCTTCATTAATGCATGTTGATGGACATGCTCTGGAAGCCATCCAAACTCATCTTATTGACATCTTATTGAGAAGAATGTAAGCTTTCAGGATAGAGGTTAGACTTACGCTGATCTCAGACAACCTTTTTCACTTTATTCTGCAGTCTGTATATGAAGACCAGTAACACTGATCTCAAGTCAGCAGATCCACAGCCACTGCCAAGAAGCTGTGCATATACAGTGGGTACGGAAAGTATTCAGACCCCCTTAAATTTTTCACTCTGTTATATTGCAGCCATTTGCTAAAATCATTTAAGTTCATTTTTTTTCCTCATTAATGTACACACAGCATCCCATATTGACAGAAAAACACAGAATTTTTGACATTTTTGCAGATTTATTAAAAAAGAAAAACTGAAATATCATATGGTCCTAAGTATTCAGACCCTTTGCTCAGTATTTAGTAGAAGCATCCTTTTGATCTAATACAGCCATGAGTCTTTTTGGGAAAGATGCAACAAGTTTTTCACACCTGGATTTGGGGATCCTCTGCCATTCCTCCTTGCAGATCCTCTCCAGTTCTGTCAGGTTGGATGGTAAACGTTGGTGGACAGCCATTTTTAGGTCTCTCCAGAGATGCTCAATTGGGTTTAAGTCGGGGCTCTGGCTGGGCCATTCAAGAACAGTCACAGAGTTGTTGTGAAGCCATTCCTTCGTTATTTTAGCTGTGTGCTTAGGGTCATTGTCTTGTTGGAAGGTAAACCTTCGGCCCAGTCTGAGGTCCTGAGCACTCTGGAGAAGGTTTTCGTCCAGGATATCCCTGTACTTGGCCGCATTCATCTTTCCCTCGATTGCAACCAGTCGTCCTGTCCCTGCAGCTGAAAAACACCCCCACAGCATGATGCTGCCACCACCATGCTTCACTGTTGGGACTGTATTGGACAGGTGATGAGCAGTGCCTGGTTTTCTCCACACATACCTCTTAGAATTAAGGCCAAAAAGTTCTATCTTGGTCTCATCAGACCAGAGAATCTTATTTCTCACCATCTTGGAGTCCTTCAGGTGTTTTTTAGCAAACTCCATGCGGGCTTTCATGTGTCTTGCACTGAGGAGAGGCTTCCGTCGGGCCACTCTGCCATAAAGCCCCGACTGGTGGAGGGCTGCAGTGATGGTTGACTTTCTACAACTTTCTCCCATCTCCCGACTGCATCTCTGGAGCTCAGCTACAGTGATCTTTGGGTTCTTCTTTACCTGTCTCACCAAGGCTCTTCTCCCCCGATAGCTCAGTTTGGCCGGACGGCCAGCTTTAGGAAGGGTTCTGGTCGTCCCAAACTTCTTCCATTTAAGGATTATGGAGGCCACTGTGCTCTTAGGAACCTTAAGTGCAGCAGAAATTTTTTTGTAACCTTGGTCAGATCTGTGCCTTGCCACAATTCTGTCTCTGAGCTCTTCAGGCAGTTCCATGATTCTCATGATTCTCATTTGCTCTGACATGCACTGTGAGCTGTAAGGTCTTATATAGACAGGTGTGTAATCAAGTCCATCAAGTCCAATCAGTATAATCAAACACAGCTGGACTCAAACGAAGGTGTAGAACCATCTCAAGGATGATCAGAAGAAATGGACAGGCTGTCAATATGGGGTTCTGTGTGTACATTAATGAGGAAAAAAAATTAACTTAAATGATTTTAGCAAATGGCTGCAATATAACAAAGAGTGAAAAATTTAAGGGGGTCTGAATACTTTCCGTACCCACTGTATCTACTTGCTTTCATATGACATTGGATCAAAAGACGATAATGTAATATACCTGAATAGGGTGTATCTTTAATGTTTCAGCATCACGGTGCTCCTGTGTGCAAAGTACACTCTAAAAAAATGCTGGGTTAGATACAACCCAGCGCTGGGTAAAATATGGACAAACCCAGCGATTGGGTTGTTTTCAACCAACAGTTGGGTTAAATGTTTAACCCAACCTTCTGGGCAGTAACCCAACCGCTGGGTCAAAACAACCCAATCGCTGGGTTTGCCCATATTTTACCCAGCGCTGGGTTGTATTTAACCCAGCATTTTTTAGAGTGTATCCACGTTATGTGTGGGACTCCAAAAAAATGCTGATTTGGTCCGATTTTGTTCAAAATGACGTCACACCCTGTTAATCTTTGATTTCACTTGAAGTGCATCAGGGCCTTTATCTCGTTTGCGGCCAGAAAGCGAGCGGTCCTGCTCGAGTGGCTCAAATTAACCCAAATGCTGGGTCAAAACAACCCAATCGCTGGGTTTGCCCATATTTTACCCAGCGCTGGGTTGTGTTTAACCCAGCATTTTTTTAGAGTGTAAGATTTATAAAGAAATGATTTACTGAGCGAAACTTGACTGACCTTCACAAAATCCAAACCTGAAATCCTCGGGGATGAATTGGAAGAATGAATGTAATCTAACATCACTTCCTCACCTTACTGATGTTATAGTGTCTGAATGGGACCGAATACCTGCATTCATGTTCCCATTCACAGGCAGGAGAACAGAATCTGTAACAGTAGTACAGAAAAGACCGACTTTCTATTAATACACAAAGTTTTGATGAAAGAGGACCACAAATCTTTAGTTATGTAGTATTGACTTGTTCTTGTTGGTTCCAAAAACACTACCAAAACAAAAGGAGATACTAAGAACCTTTAAAAAAAATAATTTAACACAAATAATATTAAGATACAATATAAACATTATAAATATATAATCAAATATATAAAATTCTAATTCTGAATAATACAATTATTATTAACATTATTTATAATATAATATAATATGATATAATATAATACACCTTCCCTCAAGTGCAACTGGTAACTATAGTAAGGGCTTGATTAGCATGTTGTGCCTCCTCTCGCCTGCCCATCCGTCCATTCTGACTGACAGCATTAAAGCTGGGAATGAGTGCTGCATCTCAAAATATGTATTATGTACAAGGGGAGGAATGCCGGTAGTAAAATGAGATTAATCTGACCTGTTTGGCTCCTGCTTTAGGGCTAAATGTAGCATTCAGGGGTCAGAGTATAAATGAGCTACAATAACAGAACCATATATTAACCCTTTTCCTCTCTTCACAGAATTAATTCACTCTCACTGTGCATACACACTCACACACCCTGTGTACATCTATGGCAGAAGCTTTATTATTATTAAAATCAGAGTGGTATGACAGCAGAGGTATCAAACCTGTCCAGCATTTTAATACCAGTATGCGATAGGCCATAAACACGCAAAGTACATGTTGGAGGACCTCAGCAATAAAACCCAGCATTGTCTAATTTATGGAACACAACACTAGCAACACAAGGTGATGTTTTACCCTTGCTTTCTGCCGCTTTTGGTTGGGGGCTGGGAATGTTGCTTTGGTTCCATTTAACCCAAATGCTGGGTCAAAACAACCCAATCGCTGGGTTTGCCCATATTTTACCCAGCGCTGGGTTGTGTTTAACCCAGCATTTTTTTAGAGTGTAAGATTTATAAAGAAATGATTTACTGAGCGAAACTTGACTGACCTTCACAAAATCCAAACCTGAAATCCTCGGGGATGAATTGGAAGAATGAATGTAATCTAACATCACTTCCTCACCTTACTGATGTTATAGTGTCTGAATGGGACCGAATACCTGCATTCATGTTCCAAAGCATTCACAGGAGAACAGAATCTGTAACAGTAGTACAGAAAAGACCGACTTTCTATTAATACACAAAGTTTTGATGAAAGAGGACCACAAATCTTTAGTTATGTAGTATTGACTTGTTCTTGTTGGTTCCAAAAACACTACCAAAACAAAAGGAGATACTAAGAACCTTTAAAAAAAATAATTGGGAATGAGTGCTGCATCTCAAAATATGTATTATGTACAAGGGGAGGAATGCCGGTAGTAAAATGAGATTAATCTGACCTGTTTGGCTCCTGCTTTAGGGCTAAATGTAGCATTCAGGGGTCAGAGTATAAATGAGCTACAATAACAGAACCATATATTAACCCTTTTCCTCTCTTCACAGAATTAATTCACTCTCACTGTGCATACACACTCACACACCCTGTGTACATCTATGGCAGAAGCTTTATTATTATTAAAATCAGAGTGGTATGACAGCAGAGGTATCAAACCTGTCCAGCATTTTAATACCAGTATGCGATAGGCCATAAACACGCAAAGTACATGTTGGAGGACCTCAGCAATAAAACCCAGCATTGTCTAATTTATGGAACACAACACTAGCAACACAAGGTGATGTTTTACCCTTGCTTTCTGCCGCTTTTGGTTGGGGGCTGGGAATGTTGCTTTGGTTCCATTGTTCTCATGGCACACAAACAGGTCCCTCACTCAGGTCTGGCAGGGAATAGGAAGTGTATTATGTGTTATACAGTCTGATTTGTACATAGAAACACTAGCAAGGATGGACAGAGAATCCATGACTTTATTGTGTACTACTCACCAGTGTATGCGCAAAGTTGCTGGGATGTACAAAGCTCCGCCAATTTAAAAGAGTTAGATATAATATACAGGGCAATCTACATAAAATAATAATAATAAATTAAATAAAAATTAAACTCCAATAACCTGAAAAGTAATAGCACAGCTAATTCTTAAATAGGTCTTAAAGAGACAGTTTACACCCAAAAAATAAAGGTTTGGAATGACATGAGGGTGAGTAAATGATGATTTTTGGGTGAACTGTCCCTTTAAATGCCGCTAGTAAGTTTTTTGATCATCTGATCTATACTCATCCTCTTTGTCCTCTGCTAGAAGCCTTGAACTTCAGAGCTTTCCTTTTCAACAGTTTTCAAAACGCTGTCAACACAAAGGTTTATACAGTACATCTAGTAAAGGAAAAAAAAATGGGACAAGCAGATAGAGATGTGGGACAAAAGTACAGAGCTCAGATTTCCACGAAAACCCTAAAGCTCAAGATCAGGCGATGGGGTCCTTCAGATGAGCCTGTAATCTGGAACACTTCAAACCCTTGTCTTCCAGCGCTCCTCTTCAGATCCTCTCTCCCTGGGGTCACCACCCCCTCCCGGGCAGAGCCAACTTCCAAGTGTGTGAGGGAAGAGGCCTTTGAAAGCCGATTGCGTTTTAATAAAGTTTATTATCGGTGGGGGCTAATCCCCGTGGTAATCTCCCGCAGACCCAAAGGAAAGCAGGATTACTCACTTGCTATAATCCCAATGAAATTGTTAGGATTTAGCTAGCAAAACAGACCAGATGGCAACAGGCTTGTTCTTCCACCCGTGGGTCCGCTCACCCCTTTCCAGACCACTCCTTAACCCAGACACCCTTAATCACAACACATGAGCTATTCATTAAGACAAACATACACGACACTGATAGGGTGAGCGATGCTCAGGCTTCAGAAATGATACAATGGAGAAAGATGTTATAGTCAAGGTATATCATGAATGGAACATAGTCAAGTTTACAGTGTTTTACAGAGGTTTGATTGAGAAATGAGTAAAATCTTCGGGAATGGTCTAAAACTAAAACAATAGGCATCATACACTTACTGACTTTGTAAATGGCCACAGAGAAAATTGTGAATCATGACATGATGAAACCAAATGTTTTCTAAAATTGACCCAAAATATGAAACGTGTTTGAAATCCTCCAAATTGAAGGAATTATAATAAGAAGCTATCATACACTACGTGATTTTCTGAGTGCCAAAAATAGGCAGACAGGCCCTGAATTTTTGCAACTAGCAATTTCAGACTGCAAATTGGGCCAAAAATTTGCAAAAAAAAAGTAGTGCAGTTTATTCCTGCCTTTATTTTTTCAAGTGACTTTCAGTCAGGTTAGTTTGGGCTGCACACCAACTACAGGTTACAAGACACTGGAAATGTAAAAAGTTGTAAAAATAAAACAAAACAACACAAAAGACATCTCAAAACATGGCAGAAGTTTTAAAGAGTTTTAAAAACAATACAAGAAAGATGTTTTTAGAAAAAATAATTTTAATCAGATTTTACCCAGCAAAGCATTCCATTTCAGTACGAATATTTAGTTCTTGCTTATCTAATGGGCAAAAACCATAATGTCTGTGATTCTTATTGTTTCAGGTACTTGTATAGAGTTGCTCTGCGGTACAAATTCACATCTTAAAATATTTTATCAGAAAGGCACAGTGAATGGACAGGCAGTAAAATCACGGTGAAATTAAAAGAATTAAACACACAGATATTTTCATTATGATAACCACGGTAAGAGTTCATTGGGTTCCAAATTCCAAAAAATATGCATTTAATTATTTTACTTAAAAAAAGGTCATGTCAAAGATGCTATGTTATTGTGATAAAGTATTTCTTAAATCTTAATTTTGTTTTACGGAAATTATACAAAATGGTTGGTGCTTTTATGAATGCAATAAAATGTTTTAGAATTCTTTGATGAGTGGTCATATAAAAATTAGTTTTTGTACGATAAACAAATAAAAGACATCAATTACGATTATAATTTTTCCATCACTAGATGCTTAAAAAAAAAGAAACTCAGGAGTTAAAAGAAAAGAAAAAAAACAGACCACAAGCAGCCCTTCACAGACAAGTGTAGGGTCTGTAAAACAAAATGAATTACCATCAAATTAAAAACAGTTCTTTGTAAACTCTCGATTTCTGTGCATCAATACTTTGGCGCTGAAGCTGACGGTTTCTCTAGTAGCCACAGATTGTAAGAGTTGGTCATTCCTGCTATAAAGTAAAAGTTTGCACTGGAGCGATGCTCTAGGGCAGAGACACTTTAGCACGTCGCAGCTTTTTCCTCAGTTTGAAATACAGGTACATGGCGAGCAGACACATGGTGGAGAGGAGATACAGCAGGACACACAGGCTCACATCCAGCCTGGAGAATCCCACACTGAGCAGGGACATCCAGCGCTTGCTTTGGGGTCTGGGGTACGGCTCTATCCCGACCCCAGCACCGAGGTTCTCTTCCTGACTTCCCAGGTCTCGCTTCACCCTCCAGCCTCCCTCAAACTGGAGGTCTTCCACATCCTCCTCCTTCTTCAGACTCCTCTGTCGCACTACGCCAGACATGGCTGCAGCTCGGAGGGCTTTGGCTTTATAGTGTTGGTTGACAAATAAATCCAGGTCTACTATGTCTTCCTGGGGCTCCCGTAATTTCATTCCCACAATTTTTGGTTTGTGTTGGGACTGTGGCCGCTGTGGCTTCTCCCAAGGTGCCAGGTTATCAGCCTTGTCTGCTTCAGCCGCCCCCATTCGGTCTAACCCCGCAGGGTACGGCTCACCAGCTTGCTCCTCCAGTGCTGGTTCTTCCTCCTCCTCCTCCTGCTGCTCTTCTTCTTGAGGCTCTTCGGCAGGGTGGCTGTCCAGAACCTCTCGAGCTCTCCTTTCCGCCCCGCGTCCGGCTTCTTTCTCCATCCGAGCTGCCGTGAGTCGGTTTCTCTGATAGATGAGAGCCTGGGTCTCGTCTTGCAGGTAGTCTGTTAGAATGTGAGCTGAAGAAAAGTAGTTTCGGAGGAAGGTCAGCACCTCTTCTTGGTTCCAGCTGTGCTCACCGGTCTTCTTTAAACCATGACAGCTAGGACACAACTCCGGAGATGGCCACTGAATCTTAGGGAAATGGGGGTCCTCGCTGAGTTCTCCTGTGTGGGATAAGAAAAACAGCTGTCAGGGGGAGTTTCATAATTTCATAAACAGTCAAAAAAGGAGTGTTATAAACCAGATCAACCATAAATCAAAGGGCGAGTTTTGACAATGAACAACTAAATCACAACTGCCACTGAAGTCATGTTATGTACATAAATATTGCTTTTTTCAAGAACATGTTCGAGTCTTATTAAAAATATATGTGTGTATGTGTGTGTGTGTAGAAATTATATTTTGCATGAAGAAAATGAAGCCTATTTTAACAAAAACGAAATCCCATCCTCATTACAGTAAAAAAAAAAACAATTATATAAAAAATGATATATATACTGTATATATATAAATAAATGTCTAAGTATTTACTGTATCATAAATATTTTTTGTACAACTCTTAATTTATTCTGGTTTAAATAAAAGACGATTTTGTTTCTATTACAGGAAAATTAAAGTAATAATTAAAATAATAAGAATCAAATGAGAATAATTGAGAATAACTGGAATAAAAAATCCAAAGTACATTTTCTGCTTGTATTAAAAAAGGGGTAAATGGGCTTAATTGTTATGAAAATAATTTCACACTGCAAAAGCTTAAAAAGGCTTCATTTATACATAATATAAATAATATTTATATTAAATGTATTATATATTTACATTTAAATGCGACCTGGACATGTTTTCATGAGATTCACCTACTTAGGCTTAAAACAGGCTTAAACCCATTTTAAAAAGATTAATTATTTAACGTGGTGTTAAGTTAAGTGGGAAAAGCCCAAAGGACATGTTAATCAATTCTGAGTTGACAGTTTAACAAAACCTGGAGAAGAACTCTTTTCTCAGAAAAAGTTTTATAAAAGTATCTGAAAACAGTATTTTGTAGATTCAAATCTGTATGACAAAACTCATTCTGCATATCAGAAAATAAATAAGAAAAACTAAGTTAGACTAGTGAAAAAAAGGCTGAGTATCTGTTGAATTTCTGCTGCAATTCCTCTTCCTGTCATTCAAAATTCTGAATTTTGCCTAACCTTGAGGTGCTGTGTGAACCGTGTGTGTGTGCGCGTGTGACAGGTCTAAAGACATGATCAATAGACCTGTGGGCTCTCCCAGAGGGAGGATCGTGAAGATAATAGATGAGGTTGGGGTGAACAAGACACCCCTCCCCATCCACACACACACACACACACACACACACCGGCCTCTTCTCTTCACACCCCCTATGAACATGCCACCATCTCCAAATTGAATATGAAAGCCAGCACCTCTAGGCTGCAGCTCTCCCTCTAATGAATTACTATTTTTTCCCCTCAGATGTTTTCCTTTCCTCCCTCCCCCCAAACGCCATCCCAGACGGAGGCATCCGCTAATAAATTGCTTGTGGCGGATGTCACGGGGGTGGCCGGGACACTACAAGAGGTGGCAGCAGCATTTAGTTTACATCCCTCCCCCCATCTCTTACGTAGATTAATCTGATGTATATATGCATGTGTGGATGTACTCTGCATACCACACTTTACATAAGAGATACATCAATTTTACTATGTGTCTACGGGAACCCAGGGGTCTTTATGCATGGCTCTGTGACAGCACTCATATCTGGCTGTGATGCAATGCCTATGAAGATCTTACTTTTAATCATGGAGCCCTTCAGCACAAAGGTGACTTCAGCTGTAGCACTGTTAACATTGATACAAAGCTTGCCGGGGCGGTGCATTAATATTCATGCGTGTGAATAGAGAAGGAGCTGTCGCGCGGGACAGGTTCTGGTAAACAGGAATGAATGTGAGTGCCGATGGGTGGGCAGGGCTTCTGTGTTCAGATGAAGGGAGGATTGGAGGACTGACTAAACGAATGCAAAACAAACACAGTGTTGGGGAGTAACTAGTTACATGTAGCGGAAATGTAACTGTTACAGTTACTGAGAAAAAAAGGTCACAATTTATTTTAAGGTGTCCTTGTTCCAGTGTAATTATACATTTAAGCACTGAGTAATATTATAAAAGGACACCTTAAAATAAAGTGTAATTAAGTTACAGTTACTTATGAAAATGGTAATGATTACAAAGGGGGTTACATCTGAATATTTTCACACACATACATATTTGATTGATTTCTTTCCCAAATTGCACTGACTGCTCTAAAATATGAGACACCAATGTTTCAGGAGTTTAGGACACAGAATAGGACACAATGCTTATTCGATAACTATTCTATCTTCTATTTGGGTTTATGTATATGCTTTATTTTTTAAGATTGACTGTTTTTTTCTTATTGGCATTGTCAGATGCCAGTGTTTCCTGTCATAGCTATACAAATATTTGATTTTAAAAACAGTATAATAGCTATTAAACTTTAAATCTTATTATTTTAAATCTGTATTTACCTCAGAACGATCTCAAAGTAAAAAGAGGTTTTAAAGTATGGTGGCTGTGCTTTAAAATTGAATTATTATAATCTTAATTCAAGTGATGAAGGATTTTGAAAGTCTGACAGTAGTCAGTGTTGAGTACTACTGTAAGGTTAACCCTGCCTGCTTTAAATGTTTCAAAAAGATTAACAGTTGAAAACATTCATTAGAAATTTAGAAAAGTAATCAAATGCAACTAGTTACATTAATACAGTAATTGAAATAGTTACACTACTTATTACATTTTAAATAGGGTAACTGTAATCTGTAACCAGTTACATTTCCAAAGTAACCTTCTCAACACTGAACAAAAATATAGGCTAATCTTCTCCTAGGCATTTTCAAGAGAACCAGTGGACAAGACAGAGGAAGAAAGAGGGAACAATAGTTATGTTTAGAATGCCATACTACCATACTATTTTTTTTGTATGAAAAAAAAATGCAATGAATATCAGTATAAAAGCAATGTACACTGGATGAAAAATGTCACAATGGAAATACCTGACTTGACCTGCCATTTCCAGTGTGACAAATGCACAAAATCAACCGTGATTTTTTTTCATTGCTATTGGGTTACAAATATTTGATTTTAAAAACAGTATAATAGCTATTAAACTTTAAATCTTATTATTTTAAATCTGTATTTACCTCAGAACGATCTCAAAGTAAAAAGAGGTTTTAAAGTATGGTGGCTGTGCTTTAAAATTGAATTATTATAATCTTAATTCAAGTGATGAAGGATTTTGAAAGTCTGACAGTAGTCAGTGTTGAGTACTACTGTAAGGTTAACCCTGCCTGCTTTAAATGTTTCAAAAAGATTAACAGTTGAAAACATTCATTAGAAATTTAGAAAAGTAATCAAATGCAACTAGTTACATTAATACAGTAATTGAAATAGTTACACTACTTATTACATTTTAAATAGGGTAACTGTAATCTGTAACCAGTTACATTTCCAAAGTAACCTTCTCAACACTGAACAAAAATATAGGCTAATCTTCTCCTAGGCATTTTCAAGAGAACCAGTGGACAAGACAGAGGAAGAAAGAGGGAACAATAGTTATGTTTAGAATGCCATACTACCATACTATTTTTTTTGTATGAAAAAAAAATGCAATGAATATCAGTATAAAAGCAATGTACACTGGATGAAAAATGTCACAATGGAAATACCTGACTTGACCTGCCATTTCCAGTGTGACAAATGCACAAAATCAACCGTGATTTTTTTTCATCGCTATTGGGTATACTTAGCATAGCCATACGTATTAATGAAAACACACATTCACTATTAACAAAGAGTTTTTTCCTCAAACTCCTAATTAATGCATATTGATAGTAAGATAGTAAAGGTATTGTGAAGTGTTAAGGGATCTAGAATACAATCATGCAGAATAAGGCATCAATATGTGCAATATAAGTACTAATAAACAGCCAATATTAGTAACATGCATGCTAATAAGCAACTAGTTAACAATGAATAGTGTTCCCTAATCTATAGTGTTACAATCTACTTGTGGGTAGGCTTTTTCACTTGAGCTAGTATGCAACCACCTAAGAACAACCTAGTAACCACACAGCAACACATTAAAAAACACCCTAGCAATCACCAACTATATATTGAAGCCACTCAATAAAAACCTCTCTGAACACCTTATCAACACATAGTAATAACCTAGCAACTACACAGAACACTGCAGCATTGTGTTATTTTATAATTTGTTCATTAATTTTGGCAGACAGATCAAATAATGATTTTAGGTCAAAGAAAAAAAACAAAAAAAACAACAGCATTTGTTTCTGAGAAAACTAATTGGCAGCACTTGCTAAATTAAACAAGCAATGTTGCTAGGTCATGTGCTGCATACTGCATACTATTTTAAAAAAATTATAGTCAGTATACATCACAGTATGCAATAAGCCAGGACAGAAGTGAGTGGGCAAATAAAGAAGCTCACAAAGGTAAACTTATTTGTCTTCCTTCTGTAGACCTCTCCTCCCTCGACAAGTGGCAGCAGTGCTGGGCTGAGTTTGTTGCCTGGGCCTTTATGCCGGTTAAATTAATTGTGCAGCAGTGATACTAATAGGCCACTATTCATGCCTGGTTAGCTCTGTGTGTGCGAGGTGGGAGGGAACTACTAAAGAGGCTCACGATCAGGAGGAGGAGGGTCCATCTTGGGAACCGAGAGGAATAAAGGGTGTCAGAGGCAAAGGAGGAGGAGGGGAGAGTGCCACCCACCTCACACACACACACACACACACAGAAACACACACTTTGTGTTAGCTACTTGGGACAGAGATTACAAAGCAGAGGGAGGCTTGATGCTGGTGGCGTGGCGTGTGCCACCTGCTGTCCCGGCCGTCTGGGGAATAGAGGGCCGCGTGCCCCAGGCAGGAGACACTGTTGCTGTATCAATTGTCAAGCGGCTGGAACGACTCTCCTGGGACATGAGAGACAGTGAGACCTAATCAGCAGAAGTGACGGGGGACCAAGGGACACAGAAGAGCCATAGGGGGACACGCATGGGGGACTTTTGTCCAATTATTCATGACTTCGTGGCTGGTAAAAAGGGACAGACGCTAAAGAGGCAGGCGACATCAAAAGGATGACAAACAAATGAATTAAGCAAGTGTGAAGAGAGGCAACTAACTCCCTTTATAGCCCTTATGCATAACAGCTATGCAAGCTGACAAGTTGTCAGAAAGATAACTAAGATTTTTATTTATGAAATGTCAAATATGTTTACTTTTACTAGGGAATTAGAACTAAAAACTGTAATATTAAAAAACACAATGTTCCTACCTGAATAATAAATGAGCATAATTTAAAAAATAAAATAAAATGGGGATCAACAGAAGGTGTGAGAAATAGAAAAAGGGATGGATGTAACTGGACAGAGAAAGAAATAGAGAGAGATAGACAGATAGAAGAGAACAGGACAGCTGGTGTCTGCCCAGAGGATCGCCGAATTAAAGGGATTTAAAGGGAAGAAGCTGCACTGGTGCTCTGGAGAGGGAAAAAAAAACTCCTGGTGTGCTCTCTTCTTTTCTCCAACTTAATACAATGAACAGGAGTGACAGGACTGAATAATATCCTTAGATTATTATGGCCCCCAGAAGTATTTGGACACACTCAAAAAAAACCATACCAAGTGGCATTTATTGTACAGAAATATAGTGCAAACAAACCTTTCAAGAAAACGGTTTATTAGATTTTTAAGTGGTAGGTATACTGTTCAAAATGTAGACAAAAAATATTGTGGCACTTTCTGGTCACATGAACATACGTCCATACTTAATGTGATGAATAACACTTGTGGTTACTCTGTGTGAACTTGAGGGGAATTGACTTCACACTTCCACAAAAAGTCACTCTTACACCACCAACTGTTTAAAAGTAATTGCAAAAATTTCTTTTAGTACAGTAAATGTAAAAGTGTGCTTTTCCAATTTTAAGTGGAGAAAAAAAAAAACACTATGCAAATACTTTTTGGGGCCACTGTATACACGTTAATTGTTAGTCATATGTGTTTTAACACTTAACATTTATTTACACTGAAAATACTAACCTGCCAGACGGTTGTTGACCCGGTTGTGGCGAGACCAAAGCCAAAGGACAGCGGTGGACAGCGAGGTCACATGATCCATGCTCTCTTGGGCCATACTTTCAAAGTGAGTTGCACATGGCCTGCACCCGAAAAAACTGCTGACATAACTTCTCATCGCCTGCAACACTTCCTGAGGGTCTGAGATCAAGAGAGAGAAAGAGAAGAAAGTAAAGAGGAAATGGTCAAAAAAAGGAAGTTTAAAAAAAGAATGAAAGTGCCATTGCAAGAAAAGAAGCACTGCCAACTTCCAGCGTATGAAATATGTTAAACTATTAATATATTATAACATCATGCATTAATAATAATAATAAATACATTTTATTTGATAATATTATATACACATTTGTGATATTACAGTAATTTAATCACTTATTGGAGTATAAATAATGAAAAACTTCTAACAAGGCATAATTCTACAATAACGGCTTCATAAAAAAATATACAAAAGTACATAATACCATAATATTTGACCTTCTGTGTATCTTCACAAGCAAATAGTTAAATATTGGTTAAAAATAGATGAAAATCCATCAGTAATCTATCCAAAAATGTAATAACCTGTTAATTCAGACACACAACATTCCACTAACTAACCAACCTCTGGGCCCCAGATTAATTTACACTAATTCTTGAGTATCTATCGTCTCAAACACAACACATTCTGAGGACAAGTCACTGCAGTTACCAGGAGAGGTAGACAGGTCAGTTCTGACCCCGAATACTCTTTTAGTGTTGTGGTTAGTACACTTCTTTCTTTCTGTGTTTAGCTGGTGGACATAATCCAGAGTATTGCCAGTGGACAGATGGACACCCCGTCTCTGGCCTTCCATCTGCAGGTTACGTGACCCCCCTCCACCCGCTCACACAAACACAAACACGCATCCACACACAGATGCCCCCTCCGCTTCTCTTCCGTCCCACTGTAAACTGCTGGATTAAGTGTGAGTGGAGAAGCTGTGTTCACCGGGTCTTATATTAACCCTTCAGATTCCAATAATCTAAACAAATCCCTCTTTTCTACCTACACACAATTACTTTTCCAGCAGCAAAACAAGGCCTAAGAATAACAGCGACACACTGGTTTCCTGGAACATGACACTCTTGTGTATATTTGCATGGGGCGAAAATTGATTTTTCAACAAAAAGCACTATAAACATGCTAGAGGAATGCACAGACGGCCACACACAGCCCAGTACAGATGCATGTCGGCCTTCTTTACACAATAGACAGGGCTCATCCATCTCAAAAGGGCCTTGAAGGTTGTGACATAGGGCAGCTGATGGCAGCTCTTGAGGTCAACAACAGGCCAAGATGGGCTACAGAATTCAGTCTGAGCTTAATTAGACCACTTACAGTACACAAGTCTGAAATATGTAAGGTCTATAGCAGAAACAAACACACAAAAAAAATATCAAAGATCAACAAATCAGACTGTGCGACCTGATGTTTCATTGATTTGTTCTTCTCAGCACATTGCATCTCTGAAAGATGATATCATTAAAACGTCATGAAGTCAAAATTGATCTTTTTTTACTTTAATACATTCACATTTACATTTATGCATTTGGCATTTGATGCTTTTAAACAAATCATTACATTGCGTTCATGGTATACAATTTAATCAGTTTCCTGGGAATCAAACCAACGTTTTGGTGCGCTCTACTGAGCTACAGGAACACTGTTTCTTACACTAGTGTGTTTTTGTTTTAAAATGCATAACTTTTGCTACAGTTATGCCTGCCGTTTACACAACTTCGGCATTTTCGACACTTGAAAATAAAGACTTTCAAAAAAAAAAAAGCAGACCCCATTTTAGTTTGAAAACTCAAGAGGTTGCGTTTCAGTGTAAACGGACCAAAACGGAGAACTTTGAAAATGATGGCGTGGCTGCCCACATTCACTCAGCGTATCCTTGATGACCGTGCAAACAAATAACATCATGCTCATTGTTTTACCTGCATCTATGGTCATGTGACATGCATTTTTGGCTGTGTAGTGTGGACGGAGATCGTTTCTGAAACATAGTGAAAACGCCAGTGTAGACGAGGATCGTTTTCATTTTAAAATGCCTTTGTAAAACGAAAACGCATTAGTATAAACAGGACCTTATTGTAGACATCAGTGCATATTACGGCAAATAAAATTCTTTCATCAAAAGTATTAAACAACCTTCCTTTTTGACCATGTTTACTTCACAGTCTTTCACAGCTGACTGCAAATTCTGGTATAGAACAGACACTTTTCACATTAATATTAATTCCCAATAAATAAAATTAAGTCTTGCCGCTTTTTTCTCATTTAATACTCTTTCACTCTGATATATATCATATTATACAAGAAATATGGGTGGCGAATGCCATTTCATTACCACAAGGTTGTAGGTTCGCGTCAAGAAAAGAAGGGAGCATTTACTAAATAACTAACAGTCTAGTTAAGGTGCTGTGCACACTAATAGTACCTGGGCTGGACATTTCTTTAGCCTGCACCGTGAGCACATGGAAGAGGGTCCAAACAGTGCAGGGGTATCCACGGAAATGGGCTTGAGATCCCTGGCAGCCCACCCACTGTACACCCTCAGGCAGCACTGCGTCACTCGTCTAAAAGCACACACACATACCAACATGCAGTCTCAATTGACTTGCGTTTCACTTAAACAACAAGAATCAATTGAAGTCAATCAATTTTCCTTTCAGTCACTCTTCAAATGAAGTGAGGTGGATACTGCAATTGAAACAGGTATGGCTGTTATAAGAAATAAAACCTCTTCAGGGATCATTTTCAATCATATTTCACTTCATGCATAATTAAAAGCCCATATCAAACAGCATTAAACTCTTTGGCCCGTTTTGGAATTAATCCAGATCTCCCATTGGTCAGTCTCCTGTGCAGAGTCACTCAGCAGTTGATTGGTGGGTGTGTCTATAAGAGGTGATGATCTTGATGACACCAGCCCTTTTCCTTATGGGACACCTTCCTACTTCCTCATTGATTCATTGATTGGGTGGCTAAAAGCTAATGATGTCACTAACTGCTTCCGTGTATGTTTGTGTGTGTAGCCATGCAAGCTTCAGTATTATGACAGCATCATAAAATCTTGTTCAATCAAAAATGAAAATTCTGTCATTTACTCTCTTTGACTTACTTTCTTCACAAAAGAAGATGAAAAAATGTCTCAGTGTCTTTTGTCCATATAATGTAAGTCAGTGGAGTCCAATGTGTTTTGGACCCCATTGACTTTCATCGTATGGGTAAAAACAGTTGAAACATTCTTCCAAATAGCTTGTGTTCTGCATTATTCTGCAGGCTGGATATGATGTTGAATGCCATTGCTTGAAATGGTGCTTGCAATGGCTTAAATAGGTCAAATATATGTTTTAATAAATTTAAATGAGTGACAGCATCCCAATACACTGACCTCATGACCCAAGTCTAAGTGGAGAAATGCTTACGTCAAGGTATTGACAAACTCCGGTACCTTTTCAAATAAATGCGGTACTTTGCTATATCAAATGTCTGGTTGTCAAAATTCTCATTTATCATTTCTAATATCATTTATAGTCATAAAATTAAAAAATTCATGAAAAAAATAAAAAACATAAGCTCTTTCTGAGATATTCTGCTCAGGTAAGCTTGTCTAACCTGCACAGTGTTGTCCAGGACATCTCTAAAATCACTGTATTTGATCTCCAACCCCTTCTGTTGTTGTAACCAGCTGTCCACCGTGTTCAGTGCACTCTTTACAGATGGACGACCTGGGAAATACTACACAAACAAAACAAGCACATAATCACATACACAGTCAAACACTTGTGTTTGGGACCAGGCTAGGCTAAAACATCTCATTATTTACATAAGTCCTTTTAAACCTAATAAATGTGACAGCTATTTCTGCAGCACCAGTAGCTGTTGTCAAATGGTGAGATCACTAGATTCGCTAATGTGCTACTAGAAGACGCTAAGTGACAGTGAAAATGCACCCGGCAATGCTCTGAAGATTTACAGTCAGGGAAAGCAGTGAGAAAATGCCCCTTTAAAGATGAATATATATATTTATCACAGTTTCAGGACACATTAGCCATTATAAAATGTTGGTAATAATAATAATAATACATTACTATTAGTATTGTGATTATTATTATTATTCATTACACTTTAAACATTAAAAATATAACAACAACAATAATTATTATTATTATTGCTATTATTATTTATTAGGCAATCATTCTTGATTATTATTTCTTGTTAAAATATAGTGTGTTCGTTGTTTCTATGGTTTAAAACAGCTTCAAATAATGTATTATTTACTAAGAATGTTCATCATCATTATTATTATTTCATGACACATTAACATTAACTATTAAAAATATAAATATTCCATGACCAATTAATCAATTATTATTATATTAAAATTAGTTTTTTTAAATGAACACAAATAACACATAGAATGAATTAATGAGTTAAAATATTTAAATATTAAGTTTTCATTGTTCTTTAGTACTAAAAAGCAACACGGAATTTGCTATTGGTAAACACGCTTCTTTCTTATACCAGTGCAAATTTAATAGTGTTAAAGAATGTGTTTGTGTGGAAGTCTCTGGAAGTGCAGTAAAGTAATGACCAGCCTGAGCCATGTGGCACGAGGGAATGGACAGATTCAATGGCCCTGGACGGATGCCAGTGCTGACCTTACAATTCTGTGTCTGAGCTGGGGCCACAAAGCCAACGCTAACACTCAGTCACGGCCCCATAAACACAGCCACATTAGTGCAGGCCAAGGCCTGTGTGTGTGTGTGTTTGTGGGGAGGCTCCACAGGATCCCTGAGGTGCACCTTTCTTTGATTTGTGCTCTTGCGTCTTTTCAATTTTCCTGTGGCCATCTGTTCAGCATGGTGCGGCCTTCTATTCATCACCCTCTAACAGGATCTCTATTAAAACGCAGCTCACTTAAAAAGGCCTTGCGGAGATTTACTTAACCCCAACGCCCCACTCCATTCTGATTTGTTTCCTTAATCTGGGCGATTCGGCCATTGAGAACGCAGCCAAGGCAGAAAGCTAATCAGAGCTGCAGGTGGGAAAAAGGAGAAAGTCTCTAGTCTAGTCTTTCTCTGAGAGTGTGTGTGTCATTGAATAGATCTGTGTGCTGGTCTGGCCTCTAACTAGAGTGAAAAGCTCATTACCAGGCCTGGGTGTTGAAGAGAGTAACCTGGGATTGCTCATACAAAAGGCATTGTGCAAAACTAGGTGAAAACTCTGTTCTGAATCTCTGCAAATCAAAACAACAAAGGCGATGTGAATAACTCTCCGGGGTTCTGGCAGCTAGTGAATGAAAGGCCGTGAAATCTTTCTGTTATACTGTGAGGTCTCTTTAAGAGTTGCAAGAAAAAGTAAACAGACAAATCATGATAGACTCTATATTTGAGCTGGTTAACACTGTAAAGGAGAACTAAAAGTGTGATTTGAAGAAAGACAAGAATGCTGTGAACTGGCTCACACACTTTGATATACACCGTCCTCAAAGTATTTAGACACTCGGGCAAGACTTATACTACATATACTACTGTTTAAGGGTTTGGAGGTCAGTAAGATATTTTTTTGAAAGGATGCCTTAATTTGATTAATTTTATGAAAAGTGAGAGTAAATATATTTATGTCACAAAAGATTCTATTTCAAATAAATGCTATTCTTTTGATCCTTCTATTAATGAAAGAACCCTGAATAAAGGATTCCACAAACATATTAAGCAGTATGTTTTCAACATGGATAATAAGAAATGTTTCTTGAGCACCAAATCAGCATATTGAGACTGGAGTGACGATGCTGTAAATTCAGCTTTGCCATCGCAGGAATACATTACGTTAAAATACATTAAAATAAAAGAGTTATTTTAACTCATAATATTTCACATTATTAGTTTTTATTTCAAATAAATATAGTGATCATCAAAAAAAAAAAATCTTTCCAACCCCAAACTTCTGAACGGTAGTGTAAAATGTATGCAAGTCGCATTAACTTCAGAGAAATATCACAAATGCAATTTTTACTTTTAATCAATGTTTGTTTTAAATTACAAAACGGTAGCAGGTCACAATAAAGTTCAATTAGCTAACACAGTTATCTTGAAATAGTGATGAACAATACTCATACAACATTTATTCATTAGGTTAATGTTAAATTCTACATATATTAATACATAAAGCAAGGTGTATAAATTAAAATGAATGTATTGAACTACTGAACACAAATTCACAATTAGGAACAGTGCATTTATAAATTAACACTGACCTAGATTCATAAATGCTGTCAATACTGTCACTTTGTTAGTTCATGAAACCTAATGCATTAAATAATAATAAAGAAATTAACCTTATTGTACAGTGTTACTAATAAAACAAGAGCTGTTTTGTTATTGCATTTGGTTGTCAAAATGTGTTCAACTACACCTGTGTGAACTTGAGGGGAACTGACTGAAAAATTAGACCCAGTTTGTTAACGTTAATAGCAAAAATGGCTCTAAAAAGTCATTTGTTTGCAGATGCCAAGATACTTTGCTATCTAATGCAATTGCATTGAGACTTTTTAAGTCTTTTTAAGACTTGAGTGTCTTAATACTGTTAGTGTCTGCTGTAGTGTTTATCTTTTCATGAGAAGACAATGTTTTCTGAGACTCTCCGTTATTCAGACAGTTTTTCCAACAGTACACTGTCAATCATGCTGTGTAAGAGTATATATAGCCTCTGCATATTCCATCTACCAAAGCAAGGATATAGATCACTAACCACAAACAGCCCTTTCCAATCACTGTCCTTACTGATTCAGCCCCCCACCCCCTGCTCTCCCTTCTTCCTCCCCTTCGGACCATGACAATCCACTTCACCCTAGCAATATGTCATCTCCAATCCGATTAGTATCAGCATTCGAGAAAACCAGTCTCTCTCTCTCTGCAGAGGTTCAAAAGAGAAGGCATCTGTCGGCCCAGCCCTGAAGAAGACCCCTGTTTAATCTCACCCTCTGGGACACATATACAAGTGGGCCATGTAAAAGCCATCTAAACTGTTTCCCTGTTATCACAGCACTACCCAACACCAGGTGCTAGTTGTCCACCAACATAGGGGTCTCTGAAAGTTGTTAGAATGAAAACAGGAAATGCAGAGTCAGTCATTTTGGACACCGTGGCCTCGGATAAAAGATGGAGTCACGGCTGAATCTGGACCTCAAATTGCCTTCTAAATCCTTGTTTTATTCTCTCCCTCTTGCGTGGCAGGAAGCCTCTTTCAAGAAAGCAGGATAAAGATGGGTAATCCTAAAACCTCTTTGTAATGCTCTCATGTCTCCAAGATCCACTCTTTTAATCCTGAAATACATGTTCTGATTCATACAAATCTGGATTGTGCTGCAAACCCAGATACGTTGAGCAACATGGTAACCGAGGAAAACATTTTGCATCAAACTCCACCAGTATATTTACTATTTAGTACTGGTTAGTACTGGTCATAACATGAATTCATTACATTTTGTTCATCTATGCTCACAATTTGAGATTTTAGGTAAAAACACACATACATATACACACTACCATATATGCAAATATGCAAACGTATACATATTTATACAAATGAATACATGTGTATATATATACACATATACATATATACACACACACACACACATTTGTTTCTGTGAATTGTGGGGACTTTCCATAGACTTCTATTACATTTATACAGACCAAACGTTATTTTCTATCCCCTAACCCTAAACCAACCCCTTACAGAAAACCTGTTTGCATTGTATTGACAAAACTAACCACAGTTAATGGGAGGCCTGCCCAGGGCCCCTGCCACTCCTCCAGGCATCTGTGTAGACCTTCCCCAGGAGAGCCCTAAATAATCAGAGAGATTGGCAGAGCTACGCTGGACCGATGCAAAGCCAGCGAAAGGTCATTGTCTCAGACCTCATCAAAGAGATCCATGGCACGCGTCTGATCTAGTAGAGCATGGCTCAGTAGAGAACATACAGGGAATAGAGAATTGAGTGAATCTGAAAAAAATTTGTTTTAAATTAGTAATTTAGTATTTTGTAATATTTAATATAAATTTTATACATTTCATTATATATATATATATATATATATATATATATATATATAGGATTTTTAT
>NW_015641805.1:146615-179673 GCF_001515625.1 Sinocyclocheilus rhinocerous | reverse complement strand
ATTTTTATATGCATTGCAGGTTTTCTTTAAGATAAGCAATCCCAGCCTAAATCATTTTCAAAAAATATGGTAAAAACAAATGAGTCGAACAAACCCTTTAAAATGAAAAGAAAATGAAAAAGGATGTGACGGAACAGAACATCACAGCAGTGAACAGGAATATCTTGGATGTGTCCTTAAATGTCAGAAATTAATCTAAACAACCTTAGCAGTTTTGTAACCTGCTGCTATGTAAATATTTTCAGCAATATTTCAATTGCTGTACCATGTTTGTCACAAGTACTGATATATTTTCACCCTGAATCACCCATATGACCATATGTTGTACTTTCTAAAACCTGACTGATCTTATAATATCATTCAAGACTACAGACACTGAAAATCTCTATGAGAAACACATCTTGGATTGAAATGTTCAGTGTATCTCCCTCTAGTGGTTTGTTTTGTGAACTGACTAGGCTGATACAGATGCCATGATATAAAAGAATTCAAGTGGATATTTAATGTGTGTGTGTGCGTATTGATGTAACTCACCTTAGCCAGTACATTTATGTACTTTTTGAGTGCAATCAGATCATCTCCACTGATGCTGATGTGTCCAGACAGCTCTACACGCAGAGAGTAATGCAGCGCTGATTCCAAATCAGACATATAAACGCGTGTCCTACATGAACGCACACAAAAATATATGTAGGATTACAACTGTGCACAACTTAAATCATGAGAGAGTCCACATGATTCAGTAAACCATTTTGTTAAGACTTCAGCTACAATAGATCATTACTGCATAAAACATTATTACATTCTGCAACACTTAAAT
The DNA here is from genome assembly GCF_001515625.1 of Sinocyclocheilus rhinocerous. Lineage (NCBI taxonomy): Eukaryota > Metazoa > Chordata > Actinopteri > Cypriniformes > Cyprinidae > Sinocyclocheilus > Sinocyclocheilus rhinocerous. Next base: position 178,853 of record NW_015641805.1, on the reverse strand, counting down.
AAAACTTTGATTAATAAATGTTCAAGTATGGCCATATTTGAATATTCATGAACTACTGATCTGTTAAGTGTAATAAGACTTATTAAAAATGCTTGCAAAATTTAAATCCTCTAACATTTCAGTGAATTTATCCTATGTAAATAATTGTTACATTAATTGCATTGACATTTATGCATTTGGTAGACGCTTATATCTAAAGTGACTTTTCATTCAAAGTATCCATTTTATAATTTCATGCATTTCCTGGGAAAAGAACCCATGACCTTGGCGTTGCTAGCGCCATGCTTTACTGTTTGAGCTACAAGAATGCACTGAATTTAAATGATGCATCAATATGTAAAATAAATCTAAATGTGAAAATAAAATGACTAAGTATGTCAGTTTGTGTGCACTAACTTGTTAAATGGCCTCCATTCCTGTAGAGTTGAGTTCTTGATAAGATCAGTGATGGGAATCTGGGGTTTGCCTGTCCGCACTACCCCTGGCAACCTCTGGAGGGCGTATGAGTAAAAGGTACGAGCTTCATTGAGTCTGATGGAGGAGCAGAAAGAGGAGTGAGGGCGCACACCACTAAATATAACCTCAAGTGTGTGAAAACATGTGACAAAATAATGTGGAGTAGGTGTCATGTCTGCCAGACTCCAGAAGAGCTGAGACTAGTCCATGTTTTTAGAGCTGCTGCTTGTTGAATCAGTTCAGTTTGGGACAGGAATTAAAAGAAAAATTCTGTGTCAGCCGCGCTGCACGGATGCGCTGTTTTCGTTCAAATCAAAGCGTGAATACACGTAGAAAACGTATCTTTGTGTCGCGGCTGACACAGAATAGCGTACGCTGCTTGCGTTCAGCAGATATTCTCCAAAATGGCGCTGCGGTGATGCGGAGAGACACAGAGGAGATGAAATGTTTAATAAAAGTCGTTATGTCGTTCCAAACCCATAAAAGCTTCGTTCGTCTTCGGCACACAATTTAAGATATTTTGGATGAAAACCGGGAGGCTTGTGACTGTCCGATTGACTGCCAAGTAAATTACACTGTCAAGGTCCAGAAAAGTATGAAAGACATCGTCAGAATAGTCCATCTGCCATCAGTGGTTCAACCGTAACATGGGGGTAAGCGATTAATGACAAAATTTTCATTTTGGGGTGGAGTATCCCACCGGTTTGGGTCTGGATTAGAGTAGAGTAGGTTAGAGACAGTCACTCTACATCCAAATATACCTAATTCCCTACAATATAGTATGCAAAAGTAGTATGTCAGTATTTATGAAACAGTAGATGAAATCTGAACTAGCGCATACAACGTGGCAGATGTAGCACGGATTGCATTCAAATTAGATGCATACTTACAGAACATAACGGGTCAAGAAATACATTCTTTATCAGATGCATTACATACTTTGATAGTGTGTGATTTTGGACATAACTTTGAAGTTACAGCTGGTAGTAGAGTTATAGACAGGAAGTGAGGGAAAATCATTTGTGACTAGAGAGATCAATATATTAGACAGGCAGATTTGTTGTTTGAACATTTTGAGATTTGTTGTTTAGTTCATATTTTGAATTTCACAGAAATTCTCATAACGAGGGACAAAACAGGGTACCCTTACTTTTGCTGAATAACTGAAGTATTACTTTGCCTTGGTGTCAATTCAAAAATATACTGACAGCCTTATGGATGGATGAAAAAAGCACTAATATTTTTCAGTATAAATTTCAGATTTCATATTACTTCATATAACGTGAATTTTAAGTAAATATTACCAAAATAAATAAAATATTAACAAACAATAAACAAGTCAATGGAGTGGTACAGAAATGACAATGTTGCGCTTACAGTATAAATGTTCATTTCATTTTTATACCGTTCAATTTTTCAAACATTTTTAAAAGTCTCTCATGCTCACTAAGACTTCATTTATTTTATTTTATTATATATATATATGAAAAATTTCTTAATATTTGTGGATTTTTTAGGATTCTTTTATTAATAGAAAGTTCAGAAGAACAACATTAATTTTAAATTGAAATCTTTTGTAACAGAAGTCTTTTACTGTCAATTTTGATCAATTTAATGCATTCTTGCTGAAAAAAGTATGACTTTAAATAAATAAGTCACAATTTAAGGTCCAATTCTCACTATTAACTATGACTTTTGCCTCAATAAACTCCAAATTTGCTACTTATTAATAAAATTCTGTCCTATCTACATATTATTCCTCTGATGTCCGGTGTTCCCTTCTTTTCCTGTATTCTGTCTGACATTATCCTCTGTATTATTGTTTGATGTTATCTTCACCTATTGGATGTTTATTGTAAAGTGTCCTTGAGCTCTGGAAAGGTGCTATATAAATAAAAATAAAACGTATTAATAGTTCGCAAGGTAGTTGTTAAGTTTAGGTATGTAAGGTTATGTAAACTATGGTCATGCAGAACAAGCTATTAATATGTGATTTATAAGTACTAATAAGCAGACAAAATGCTAGTAATATACATGCTAATAAGCAACTAGTTAATAGTGAGAATTGGTCTCTAAACCGAAGTGTTGCCAAAAAATCTTACTGACCTTATTTTATTAATTGGCTTTATATCTGCCATTGAGCCAATACAGTCTATCAGTATTGGACATTGATATACTCATTTTTGCAAACCACTATTTCACTAAGTTAGATGTGTTTTTGAGACAGTAACCTTTTTTAACAATTCTAGAAATTGTCTCCCATGTCTCTCTTCTCCTGTTTTCTACTATCATCTATTCACCTTTCTTCCTCAGATGAACAGATGGTGGGTGTGGTGTGCTGATGAGATGTCATTACTGATCATTACCCTCTTCACTAACCCTGGCAATCAAACACCACTGCGCATTCCTGTGTCTCCAGCACAGGAGGACACACACTCCCTCATCTACCCAAGCTTCAATCAACCCTCACCGGAGAGACGGGGCGAAGCTTGAGGTCCCCAGGGTCTGACGGCACGCTTCTGAGACCACCAGGACCCGAGATGGTGGAGATAGCATGTGTGTTTATGTTTTTGAGCATGCTACACGAGATCAATCACGCATTCAGACCTGACGGGACGCCATCTGTTGCTCTGCAGAGCAGGGACTGCTTGGCAGGTGAAACGCAGAAAAGGAGCACCATTGTTTCGCCGTAGAAGATTAAAACCCCCCTCAACACACCCATGCACACCATCAAGCAGGACGGAAACAACATAAACCAAACATAAATCATTTCTCTTTTGCATTTGTCATCTAAAGGGCCCCACACCCATGCCAAATTATTTTTCTCAAATAAGCATAACAAAGCCAGCAAACCTCTGATTTATGCTCCTGGTTAGAAATGATTATGAAAGCTCTGTGATCTTGAATAATTGCATGTATTAAAATTCTGTTGTCTCATTGACATGGCCAGATGTTGCAGGATTTCCTGCAATGGCTAATGATCATAAAACTGAGAAGACGAGATCAGGCAAATGCTAAATGCTTAATTATAAGAATCTAAGAGTAAAATGCCTCGGCTCTAACTCATGTTAATGCACTATGAAAGAGATTAAAGGTGAACCGTGTAATTTCAGTCCCTCCAATACAAGTCTATGGGATTTTTTTCAGCAGTTTTATCAAACACCAGGCCAAAATCTTAAGTCTTGCACCCTTTAATACTTTAATATGATAGTTTTAAGTATTAGCTTTATTAAAAGTGATAAGCATTAGCTAAAGCTTAGCATTAGTTTTCAAACATCCCAAATACTTCTCTTGTCTTATGAATTTTTTTCCCCCGAAATTATCTACGCATCGGGTTTAATTCATGATTTATTGTAAAATACAGTCCTGAAAAACCCATGACATCAGTCTGAAGTATTATATCTGCTACAGGGCCATATGAAGGAAATTAAGCACTTACACTTTGAGTCTAGAGATATGTCCCGATGAGTTGTACAGGTAACATGAAGGAAAATCGGTTACACCAAACCTGGACACCAAACTTGTCTCTGTGTCCAAAACCCTGCGCACAACTATGTTTTCATACTGCAACAAATCCAATGTCACCTAAACAAAAAACAAAAACAAAAAAAAATTCAAATGTCATGTAAAAAAATAAATAAAAAAATAGGTGACAGAATGTATATCTAAAATGTACATTTTGTACAGATAAATCCTACTCAACAAAAGTTTTTGTGTATTTTCTCAATAAAGTCTTAGCTAAAAAAAACTTACAAGCTAAAATATCTTTGAAGCTTGAGAATGCATGGGAAATTGTAATTGCATGGAAAAAATTACTATTAATAAAATAATCAGAATCTTTTGTTTTGTGGTCCATGAAAGGAATTTGGGCTTGGAACAACATGGTGAATAAATTACAACATTTTCATTTTTGTGTGAATTATTCCTTTAAATCATCCTTGTGTAAACTGATCTCACCTCTCTCCCCACGTAGGAGTCTTTACTCTCAAACACAAGAGCGAGGAGCTTCACATTGTTGGTCTGAAAGAAGTTGTCTATCTCTGCCTCACTGTCAAGAGAAAAAAAAGATTAGATTCAAATAAGTTGAGATAACGTAATGCAAACCATCAATAATGAGTACATGGTCTGACTGTAGAGTTTACTCATATGCTAGGGAGTTTACTAAAAGTAAGTTTTGAGCCTTGAACTAAAACATACTTTAACTATGATGTATTTTTTTCTGAAATTAATAAAAACACTCCTGTGTAAATTATTTGACATTTCTGTGCTTTCTTTTTGGCTCTCATAAGACAAAAAGCTTTTTTTTTTTTTTAGCATTTCCTGCAATGATTTGACAGATGACACCAAAAAAGAAAAAAATAAGATACAAATCAAGTATATGGCGTGTCCTTTTCCTTCCCTATTTGAGCGAACTTTTGAACAGCAGCTTTGACTAAACAAACAAAACCAACATGCACGCTGACCGTTACAAGCAAGCACTATTTACATTCAGAACTGATACATCAGCAAACAGATGATAAAAGATGACATCCAAACCTTTAAGATTTCAAGTGCAAATTAAAACACAGATATGCTTTTAAACAAGTTGAAAAGTGTGTGGACAGTGTTCTAACCTAGCTGTCTCTAAAGGTGGACAAGCAGGTGGCCAAGTCTCATTGTGCATCTCCAACTTATTGATCATGTAGTGACGAAGGCCTCTCACATCCCTCGAAAATCCTATATGAACATTTAAAAACATGCTCATACATAAACAAAGGAAAGTACATCACAAGTAAACATCAAAGATCTTTATTAAGTGGCTAAGAATTGGATGAAATTTAATAGTTCACCTGAAAATGTCAACTTCTAGCAGAGGCCAGATTTACTAAACAGGGCAAATCAGCGTTAGACTGCAATCCCATAAAAGTGCCAATGGGAGTGGAAACTCTTCCAAATGCATATGCAACAAAGTCAATGTGTCTATGCCTTTTCATTACTTTTTTTCCCCACTACTTGTCTTTAGTAAATCCTGACAGTAGTTTTCAACAGCAAAAGGGGGGTTTGTGCTAGTGCAAGCTGTTAGTAAATCTGGCCCGTTTTGTACACAAACCTATCATATGACTTCAGAATCTGAATAACAATTGGAATATAGTGCATGATACTATTTTGAGGCTTGACAGTCAAGGTTGTGCTACAAATAATCAATAGTCATCACATTGACAGGCTGGGTTGTAAATGTTCTGTCATGCTTTCTTTTAATCAGTCAGTAAAATCTTAACTGTTAGTATTTTTAATGCAACATATCACAAGAACTCCTGTAGCAAGAGCTCATTTGTCAGCATCTTGGCTTTTATTTTTATTTTGCAATCGCAGTGTGAAAAAGACAACAGTTGCTGCAGTCTTGCAATCAACCGATTTAATGACCAATAGCCCGTAAGTTATTTGGCTTGACAACATTCTCTCCCCAAAGCATCTGTCTCCCAATCTATTTTGGGTGGAATGGTTTAAAACTTTATTTTCTTCACTTCTAATCCCTATTTCCATCCTCAATTGTAGGAATTTTTAAACTAAACAGAGCAGATACTGTACCTTCTTTAACAATCAAATTGTTGGAATTTATAGAAGATATATAGAATATATGTTTTTAAATTCTGTATATTTTAACAGCATCATCAAACATTGAGGGTGTGTAAACAATGAGAGAAATCTTTTAATTTTGGGGTGAACTATTCCTTTAAGGACACACTGGAATAAATAAAGACACATTTTTACCTCTGAATTCCTGGCCCCTGGACTCGCTGCTTGAATAAGCAGGGAAGAACTGAGAAAGACAGAGGGAGATCAGTAACGATGCTACTTGAGCCCTTCACATCAGTTGCATGCCTGCAGAGCCTAATTGACAGCTTTAGTCAACAGCTCTTTCTCTTACCCCCTTAAAATGCATCAAAGCTGTGGAAGAATTTCACTCTGTCCCTTCATAAGACTTTATTTTACAAGACAAGAACACACAACTAGACTAACAAAATCCAGATACAAAAAACACCCAAATAGCGAAGGAACATCTGGTGATGAGTTTCAGAATGTTTCCTTGAAGGAAACTGATGCAGTATAATAATTCAAGGAATGCAACAGTTAAATGTTTATGTAGAGAAAGGACAAAGAACTGACAGATTCAGTTACATCAGTTCGTCCCTCTGGCTTCAGCATAGCCTGTACCCATAGTGCATGACTGAACAAAGAACAGTTATTCATGAATAAAATGGATTCATCTGTGGAAAAAACTCACAAGTCATGCTTTTTGTGCTCAGCAGAGGGCCTCATTCATGAAACACAAGCAGAATGAATTTACCTGTAAATCATTTGTCACTGCATCAACAATTTACATAAGAATGGTTTTATGAAAAATACATACAATTTTTTTTCTCCTCATATTTCACAAACAAGGACCAATAAATGCAGTCAACCATTTTTAAAGATGATTTCTTATCTTTATTTCCATTTATGGCCAATTTGACTACACACACAAATTTACTAAATTAACTGTATAATACTTTTTTACTGCTGATCCTGCACATAGGGTTATTCGGAAGATAAAATTGTATTGCTCAGGTGTTGCTTGCATTTTCAGAGCTCAGAGGACATTTCATCTAAGTATTAGCTTTTTCTTAAATGTTTCAATTCCAGTTGTATAAAATAAACATCGCATAAAACAGAAAATTATGAAATATCACTACCGTTCAAAAGTTTGATCTTGATTTGTTAAAGATTCTTATGCTTACCAAGGGTGCATTTATTTGATTATATATACATGGTAAAATAGTGTGAAATATTATTACCATAAAAAAACTTTTTTATTTGAATATTTTTTTATGCAATTTATTCATGTGATGGTAAATCTGAATTTTCATCAGCCATTACTCCAGTCTTCAGTGTCACATGACCCTTCAGAAATCATTCTATGCTGATCTGGTGCTCAAGAAACGTTTCTCATTATTACCAAAGTTAAAAACGGTTGTGCTGCTTAATAGTACAGGCCTCTTTGATAAATAGAAAGTTCACATGAACAGCATTTATTTCAAATAGAAATATTTATAAACATATTTAGTGTCACTTTTGATCAATTTAATGCATCCTTGGTGACAAAAAAAAATTAATTAAGAACCCCAAACTTTTGAATGGTAGTATATATACTATAAAATGTTATTTTACATAATATGAATTAATGAGAAATAAATTAGAATTCAATGGAACATGTTTCCATTCATAATTTAAATCTCAGATTTGTTATTGCAGAATCTCATCACAAATTGTTGAGATCTCTTCTGAAACTCTGGAGGTGAAATTACTGGGGTTTGTTTCTTAGGAGGAAAAGTTTCCATTTAATCACATTGCTTGCTAGTTGCTACGACTGAGAAATTAAAAACATTTGTGGGTTTTCTTTCCTACAGGGAAACAATCGTTGAACTATAATTATAAACAACCACAACAATAATTGCATGCTCTCTAAATTGCACACTACCTTCAGAGCGGGATATCCGGTAATGCCGAAATTGGTGCACACTTTTCTGTTGCTTTCATCAGCACAATCAATAGCAGCCAGATCAACAGCAGGCTTCCATTCTACAACAGCAACACAACACAGAATGCAGAGTTTACGAAACTGAATCAATGCACAGAATGGGATCGATAGTGTTTTTGCAAATGGATTTCAGTTGCATGTTGCAAAGTTTGTGTTATGACGGTAAGGAGTCCATGGTTAAAAACATCAAACATCTGTCTGTGCAAATACAATGTCAACACCATGTCAAAGAGCATCTGGCACAACATGACCAAGCAGTGTTTCTGATCTACACTGAAGATACTGTGTTCTCATTCACAACATATGCTCCATTAACCTTTCACAAAGGAGACTTCCAGGTGTCAAAAGAGTGTGCTTTTGATGAACAAGTGATACTGTCAACCTAAATGAGGCAACTTAAAAACCTCAAACCTAGAGCTACACAAGAGGAAAAAATATATGTGCACTTTAAAGTGGTTGTGTCTCAAAACCTAAATGAACTGCCTGCATTTGTAAGTAGCAAAATTAACTCGAAATGCACCAATGATGCCCATAAAAGCTGTCCAGGTAGACAGCTCACTATTTCACTAGGCAGTCTCACTTGGTAGACCAAATAATCTGACATGGTAGGTAACGCACTAAATCACTATTTAGGCTTACTAGGTAGCTCAGTTGGCAGACCGGTCACTAGTTCATTTGGTGGGCTGCTTGGGTTTTGAGACATTGCTTGTTTGTTTATGTCAATACCGTTGTACAAAGTAGGCAGCTCACTACTCATTGTGTAACCTAGTTAGCAGCTGTCTACCAGCTTTTCTCAGTTGGCTATGTGTTTGTAACTATCCATTGACCACTAATAAAACTCATCTGTATGTAAATTAGTCATCATCACTGAGCTTACTTTAACTTTAATGCAGGTAGAAGGTTTCTGAAAACAGTTTGCACACACAGAATTAAATGTTTTGCGTAAGAGTTAGGATAAAACCCCTCACAAAAATCACTATGGTACCAAAAATCACTTGTAACTAATGTAAAACAGCAATAAATATATTTAAAATATCCTTTAAAACTTGTAGACGCTTATTGCCATTGTGTTGATTTATTTTTGACAACAGCTGTGGCAAATACCAATTACAATACCACAGAGCTAGTGTAGTAGCCATAACAGTAACTAAGTTTCGGGGGAAACAGGTTACCATGGTAAATGATCCTGTAACGGAAGTCCAGCAGTTTTGCATAGACGCTGCAGGTCACGAACAGCTGTTAACTGTGAGACAGTATATCTTCACGATGTGGAAATATGGAGCAAACTAACCTTTAATATCTCTGGCGAGGTTTTTCCAGGTGGGTGAGAACGCGACGCAGTGTCCGCACCAGGTCGCGTAAAACTCCACGAGAAGAGCCGCGCTGGAGTTAAAAAGCACGGAGTCCACATTCTCCGGGGATAAAATAATTATCTGATCCGACGCTGTGTACAGCCCGGCTTCAGCGATTAAAGAACTAAGACTTATAAAAGAAATAAAAGCACATAAGAAAGAGTTAAAGGGATTTAATTGGGTTTTTGTCGTGTAACAAGACGTGGCACAGCAGCTCCGCCGCGCCATCTTCCCTTATTTCAGCTCCAACTAAACTAACTCTATTAGAAAGTGATAGAAAGTTTACAGCGACTGGTCACACGTTCAACTCCCTCCCACTTAACTCTACACAGCTCCCTCTCTCTTTGAACTCCAAATAGCTCTCACAGGAGTCACAGCAGAGCACATCAATATGGGTGTTTTTTCAAACTTCTTAAACTTTTATGTCCCAGTGTTTGTTTTTATTAAAATATATATAGGCTATTTTTCTTTTTGTTATATGAAGGTCACATTAAAACTGTCTTGAAAACTTTTACCATGCCATGACGTTCAGTTGGTTTTTACGTTTAATTTGAATAATTGTATCTTGTCCCAAGCCCAATTATTATATGAATTGTGTTTAAAACTATAATAGTCCCAACAAAGAGTGAGATAAATATAAACCACTTTCATTTTATAATTTTCAAATGATTTCTATCTATTTGTACACAAATTAAAATCGTCCCAGAGTTGTGGCGTTATTTCCATCGCGAACAAAATTTTCAGTTTTTTTTTTTAAAGTTATGAATTACAAAATGTGGAGAAAGAAAATCAACAGAAAATCAAGTGTTGTATTATTTACAGACTGAACATGGAGGGAGATAGATATATCTGGTTGTATATGTTTACTTATTTTCATTGATATGTGGATGCTAAATGTCATAGCTATAGCCTACTTTTTTTTGCTGAATTAATCACATTAAGTAATCACATCTATCACAAGCCTTTGAAATTTCAAACCATATGCTCTAAATTCCCAGACAGATCCATTTTTTTCATTCCTTTCATCAATATCTTTTTGTTGCCACAAATAACTAAAAAATAACACAATTTTAGTATATATATTTGTTCCAACCTACGAAATACATCTCTGGATTTTATTAGATTTATGTACCAGAGTAGGTTTGGTAATTCCTAGGACAGTATTGACACCTTGATCCATTCGTTCAGAATCACCCTTTGCTCAAATATTGACATATTGAGTATGTGCCTCTTGTCCAAAGTTTCTGACTGGGTACATAACACCCAAGGCCAAATTTAAACATTTTACACAAGGCACATGTCACAATTAAAGTACACTTTGCTGTGCCATTAGCAGAGGCACAGATATTTATTTATTGTGAGAACTGCTGAATGTGTTGAACTAGTATCTAACAAAATTATACATCAAATGTCTGTTTACCCCCTCCCCCACATCAGAGGTCTGGACTTGCTTGACTGTATCCAACAACTAAAATCATACAATGTCATGATCACTTTCTCCTCTTCTCTCACTTCCTAATCTAGTCAAATAAACCTAGAATTGTACATTACGAATATTGTTGGCTCCTTGGCAAATTACTTTTGTTTCTCTTTTTTGAAAAAATTAGCTAAGGCATAAATGCTAATGTTATTTGACATGCAATTCACTGTTAACAAAGTGTAACAACCAAAAACTTAATATTTAATGTCATTCTGCTTCAGTTTTAAATGTTAAAAGGTGTTTGTATATATATAATAAAACTGGGGTTTAAACAGCATTTAGACATGCACATCTTTTACTAACCATTTGTTAAAAAGGGCCCTATTTTGTACATTCTGATTATAAAAAGTCATGACAAAAAAATGTAAAAGATATCACAGCAAATGTTATGACTGAGAAATGACGAGATCTTTATTTACAATTTCCAAAGGATCAGTTCAGTTAACAAATATATCTGTAATATGTACATGGAAGCAAAAGGAACCACGTCCAATTTCACAGCAATCTTCCACTCACAGGAGATAGGCATCGACGATATTTACATGGGTAAAACAATTTACAAGTCTTCAAGTGCACCTCTGTCACTCACAGTACATCATTATAAATACACATACACTTACGAGATGTGAAACATTTCTACGACCTACCAATTTAAAAGTAGAAACTGATTATCAAACCACTTGTGCCACACAAATCCTAATTTCCCACCCACAGTTAAAAGTTTAAACGCATTAGCCAAAAAGACTATTAGTAGTAGCCTATTTTCAGAACGAGGTAGAGATCTCCGTTACCTATATAATTAGACATGCTATTGGACGAGCGACTGATGCTTGGTATCAGAGACTCTGTTGCTGCATAGATGAAGTTTAACCCACGGACACGGCACAATACTCTAGATCTAACCTCACAATGATGCTGCAGGTCACTATCAGACAGACTGGCTCAGAAAGTACAGCTTTTAGAGAGGTGAGGAAAGGCTGGTTACAGCTAATTATACACATAAGATGATAATCTGTTTCTTATGAGACCAGGCTTGTAATGGCGACTGATTTATAAAAAAAATATGTGCATCACAGTATTCGTGGATAACAGACGAGATGGACGTGCTGAGCCCTTGAGCAGTTCCTCGGAAAGGTACACAATGAGTAAAACGCCTTCTTTAAAAGTAAACAAATGTGTCCTTGTGCCAGAGATAGCGTAACATTACCACTTGTCTTTTTTAAACACAAAAATGTACTTTAAAAAGGTTCTGATGATGGGTACACGCACAAAGTAAGGCAGAAATGTACATCTTACAGTATTAGAGGTTTGTCCAGCTATGAAAAAAGAAGTTAAGACTAGATTAAAGCCAAAAGGGACCGTCACAACACTGGTCAAAGGAAGGCCGGGAAAAGTCGCTCGTGCGTGAGCAAACGCAACAATGGAGGCACTTAAAATGAATGGGATAAAAGGCAAATGTTAAGGCTAGAACCCAGCATGTCCGTGTTTAGCACAGTTCATATATTTCAATTCAATCTTTTGGCATCCAGTAACTGTAGCAGGTGTTGCCAATACAACATTGTTGTGTATGGACCAAAACAAAACCATTACCAGAGGTTTTCCTGTTGCTTTCAAAAAGCAGAGTTAAATATAATTGACATATTTTTGCATTCAACATTATCTTGCATCAAATCCCTTTACACTGTATTGCCATTTCAACATTCAAATTGTACTTATTGTGCTTAGTTCTGCAATTAATCATGTCAATGGTAAAATAATCTTTTCCTTAAACACTTTCCAATGTTACTTTCAAATTCAAATGTTACTTTTTAAAAAATAAATTAATAGAATTAAAGAAAAAAAACAACAAGTGTTTCTTATGATACAATCTAATTGGAAATAAAAACAAGTTTTTAAATCCTTAGGTCTGTCCTGATTTGATCCGACCCTTGTGTTTTAATCATGAGACTTGAGAATGGCAGAGCCAGTTTTAGCAGCAATGATGAACAGACACAGTATGGGGAATCTGGACCCAAACAGCTGCTACAATTAACACCGGACCATCAAGAGCCGAGTTCATCAGGCTTCCTAGATGAGAATGTGAACATCTCCATGATAAGTCAGACCTCTGACAAGGTCTAGAATCCTGAATCCACAACTTTCCGTGGCCTGCACAAGCAGACTGAAAGGGAATTCCTCACTGAATGTCCTTTTATGCCAAATCCTCCATTTTGTGTTTAACAGAAGGTACCTAAAACATTTCTCTGTACAGATGAGAACACCATCACAGAGTTCTTTTGGACTTCTTCTCCTGGATTTGGGTCAGAACGTCAGCTGTGTCTTTTAGCAAGGCATCAAAAATCCCATCAGCAAGCTGCATCTTTACAAAAAGTTCATCCTCATCATAGTTCACCCACTGGGATTCTTCCTCATGCAACTCCTGGACCTAGAAGAGGAAGAGTGATTATAGACTTATGCATTTAAATGTCTAAAAAATTCTATAAATCAACACATTTTTGCAATTTCAGACACCAGCATTCTGAATATGAGGTTAAATACACTTACCAGAATGTGGTCAACTCTGTCTCTCTTTTTCCGCCCAAATTTGATCATTTTCTGCCAGTCTGTTTTCTGGTTCTGCTCTTTCTTTAGACCACACAACTTTAATACCTCAGTGGTGACAAATTCCTGAATAAAGAATATATATATATACACACAAATAAACATACGTAAATGATATACAGTGGGTACGGAAAGTATTCAGACCCCCTTCAATTTTTCACTCTTTGTTATATTGCAGCCATTTGCTAAAATCATTTAAGTTAATTTTTTTCCCTCATTAATGTACACTAAAGAAGAACCCAAAGATCACTGTGGCTGAGCTCCAGAGATGCAGTCGGGAGATGGGAGAAAGTTGTAGAAAGTCAACCATCACTGCAGCCCTCCACCAGTCGGGGCTTTATGGCAGAGTGGCCCGACGGAAGCCTCTCCTCAGTGCAAGACACATGAAAGCCGGCATGGAGTTTGCTAAAAAAACACCTGAAGGACTCCAAGATGGTGAGAAATAAGATTCTCTGGTCTGATGAGACCAAGATAGAACTTTTTGGCCTTAATTCTAAGCGGTATGTGTGGAGAAAACCAGGCACCTGTCCAATACAGTCCCAACAGTGAAGCATGGTGGTGGCAGCATCATGCTGTGGGGGTGTTTTTCAGCTGCAGGGACAGGACGACTGGTTGCAATCGAGGGAAAGATGAATGCGGCCAAGTACAGGGATATCCTGGACGAAAACCTTCTCCAGAGTGCTCAGGACCTCAGACTGGAACTAAGGTTTACCTTCCAACAAGACAATGACCCTAAGCACACAGCTAAAATAACGAAGGAGTGGCTTCACAACAACTCTGTGACTGTTCTTGAATGGCTCAGCCAGAGCCCTGACTTAAACCCAGTTGAGCATCTCTGGAGAGACCTAAAAATGGCTGTCCACCAACGTTTACCGTCCAACCTGACAGAACTGGAGAGGATTTGCAAGGAGGAATGGCAGAGGATCCCCAATTCCAGGTGTGAAAAACTTGTTGCATTTTTCCCAAAAAGACTCATGGCTGTATTAGATCAAAAGGGTGCTTCTACTAAATACTGAGCATTTTTCAGTTTTTCTTTTTTAATAAATCTGCAAAGATGTCAACAATTCTGTGTTTTTCTGTCAATATGGGGTGCTGTGTGTACATTAATGAGGAAAAAAAAATAACTTAAATGATTTTAGCAAATGGCTGCAATATAACAAAGAGTGAAAAATTTAAGGGGGTCTGAATACTTTCCGTACCCACTGTATATTAAAATATAGAATAAAAATAATCAGCATAATGAGACGCCACTTTCCTTAAAGCAGCATTGATATCTCGCATACCTGGACTGTTGTGATGTCATTGGGGCATTTCACCCGATGGAAGTAGGTGGAATTAAGGCGATGCGGCTTCATCCATTGTGGCTGATCAACTTTTGGATCTTCTGCATAGATGTCTTGAATGACCTCCCATGATAAATCAAAGACGGCCTGTAAATAAATAGAACGGCAAAGATTTGTACTCATCTTCATGGAAATGCCTACAAAAACCTTGCCACAGTTAAACAAACACATCAATGTCAGCATCTCGATCCCTACCAGTTTGTAGCTTTGTTGGCATTGAGCCTCCAGGTCATTGGTTTTGGAGTCTCCTTCCAGGAAAATATTAGAGGGTTGAGGTTTGGCTACTCCAGTCAGGCTTGGTCTACCATAACCCAGTTTGCAGCTTTTCCAGATCTCCTGAGTAGCAGCGATGACCAGTTTCTCCACCTCCTGGACAGTGTGAGGAACAATCATGGCAGGCTCCTCTGGTTGCTTCATCTGCACGGGAAGTTCAGGCCTGGGCGGTGTTATGACCTGTTCCCCCGCACCCAAACTCAAGGAGCTAGAAATCCCATCTTGCTGCTGTTGATGTTTTTGCTTCTGCTGTTGTTTTCGTGAGCTGAGACCAAAGTCCTCATCGAACCAGTCCTGCTCGTCACCAAGGACATCGAAGAGCTCACGGCTCAGTTCTAGCTCCGCCAGACGTTTAGTTAGCTCTTCCTGTCCACTCGTACCCAGGACAGGGCTCTCCTGTTGAAGAAGCATAGTTAACACTAATCAAGATCACCTCTTGCAACTTCCATCAAGAGAATATCTGATTTATCTTTACATTCTCTTTTTGAACTTTGCAACACACTGCAGGCCTAAAAAGAGGGTTCCAAGGTAACATCAGCCCCTAGATGTCTGTCAATACAGCTGGAAATGTCAACTTAAGCATTACACATCAGCAATGTTATCAGCTTGTTGGGTAAATCATTCACTTAATTTCAATAAATAACTTTGAAGACTGGGTTATTTTTAACTGGTTTCTCATTTCATCTATTATAGGATCTTTAGATAAATCAAAATGGTCACTTACAGGTCTGTTGCAATGCTCTGGAGATGAAAGTTCCTCCTGATCATCATCAAAGAAGGTGTGGAAACTGTCCGTCTTTGTTTTAGATGAAGACCTGCTCTGAGACTTAAAGTTGTTGCTTCCAAGTCCATCATCTTCATTGATGAAGTCTCTTTTGAACTGGTTAGCAGCTGATAACTTCTCCTCTTTGTCTTTCTTGATCTTCTGAAATTGCTTCACCGCATCACTTAAGAAGTTTTCCACAAGTTTATCTGCTAGGATAGTCAAAGCCCTTTTGTTATTCAAGTCTTCTCTATTATCGAGACTGGCCTCCTCGATTGAGATGTCAGTGGTTTTCGGAAGACCATCAACTCTGGACTTCTTATCCTCAACCAACAAGTCCAAAATGACTGCTGTTGGTTCCTCTTCCTGCTTTTGTTTTTTGGATGTACCTTTATCTAAATTATTGAGCAATGGAACAACATTATCAACAGATGTGTCCTCGAATTTGAGAATGTCCCTGTCTCTGCCGTTAGGCACTGTGTGCTGACTTTTGTCACAGTCCTTAATGATATTGCAGTCAATATCATTAAAATCCAGGTTATGCTGAGATTTAAAAAAGGTGCTTTGCCCAGTGGAAAGTTGTTTGATGTTAATTTCCAATGGCTTTTCATGCTCATCCAAAGGCTCTCTAGTCTCAGGATGCAAATCTAGGTCAGATTTTTCTCCTTTAATTTTGTTTAGCAGATTTCTGTGCTCTAACTGCTTCTCAGAACCTTTGTTTTTACTATTTGGCTGGTCATCACATGATGAATCTTCATCTTCAGTGTCTGCACTGGCCTCAAATTTCTCTGGAAGACGAGAGATCTTGTCCGGCGGGGTGAATTCATCATGTTCTGATGAATACTTATGAAGTCTTGATGGTGCAACATCATCTGCTAACAAAGGCAGGCAACATACACAATTTTAACATTATGTATACTTTTAATTTGGTCTAAATCAATATTGTTAATGCCAATAATCATGTTTTTAGTCTAAAAGGCATTGCACCTTTATCTGCTGATGTCTCCGTGGGCACAGTCTCTGATTTCTCAGATTCTGTGACGATCTTCCAGTTCTTGCTAGTCTCAGGCCTGTAAAGTAACCATGCATCAAATGTTATGTGAAGTATACCAAAAAAAAAAAAATCAGAATGAAGAGTAAATTAAAAATGATTGGTAAATGTCAAGGCTGACCTCTGAAGCGGAGGGGGTTTTATCCGAGGCTTTTCAGTGGCTGACGTGGGAGTTTTAATCTGGGGTTTAGTAGCTGGAGTGCTGTCTGGCTCTTTACTCAACTCAGCCTTGGTCTTCTGAATAAAATCATTATATGACTGGGGAACCAGAGGAAGACAAACATTAACAAATAAAGCATACTGACATTTTTTTTTATAGCCAATTAAAAAATATAGCAAAATAATACAGCAAGACAAGTGCTTTCTTTAAGATGAACAGCACACAGAAATAGGTGAATATGAAAGGAGACGATGGCTGACCTCCAACTGTTTCAGCAGACTCGCCTCCTGAGCTTTCAGTCGCTCTTTTTGCCTCTTCTTTTGCTCTTTCTTTAGCTGATACACCACAGATTTGCGTTTACGGAGCTCGTCCTTGAGGGCATGAATACGGCTCTCAATATCACTCTGATCAGATGTGGTCTCTGAGGTAAGAGAACAAAAAAATAAAAAATAAAAAATAAAAAAACCAGTGTCAAAACATTGTCTTTGCTTTAAAAAAAAAAAATGCTTAAGATGGCACTAAACATTGTGACAAAGTACAACATTTAAATAATAAAGATAGGCAATGTTTTAAACTTAAAAGAAGCACAATTTCTTTTAGCACAGTCTCTCTTTTAAGACAGATCATCTGTATAAGGCAGGTAGACTCATCTGTGCTGCTATAACATGACTAAGTGGTTTGATCCAGAGAAGTGCACACAGAGATAAACAGAGCATTATATTTTGCTGGCACAGTGTTCCTCTTCCTGCATTCACATATCCAATTTAGAAATGATGTAAAGGATAAACTGGAGCAGGCTAAATTAACATACCAGGTACGTAGCACCTTAAGAACTATGATTTGAAAAATAAATAAATTAAGTAAAAAAAAAAAAAAAGACCAAGGATAAAATGGATTAAGAGCAAAATGCTACATGAAACTATTCTATATGCTGCAGTCTTCAAAAAAAAAAAAAGTCTACATTACGTTGATAGAGCAAATCCAGATAATTTTCAAAGTCTAATGGGGGCAGCAAGGATCTTACCGGAAGGAGTGGCCGAATGAGGGTCACTGGTGCAGGCCTCACTGGTCTTGGAGCTGGAGCGCACCTGCATCTTGCTGCTTCCGCTAGTGCCAGTGACAGTCCCAGGCAGGCTACTGTCTGAATGCTGAAGAGAGCTGAGGTTGGCTTTCTCTGGAGGAGACTGCAACACATACAGGAAGAGGGATCCAAGGTCAGGACATGTAAATCACACTCACCAAAGAGAGCTATAATCAACCCTGTTTAATGAAACAGCACATAAACAACTTTGGACTACTTGTAACTCGAACACATAAACATTAGATGCAGAATTAAACACTTTTTTTTTCTTTTTTTACAAAACTCAGTGTCGCTCTATGTATAGTTTCAGTTTTCACCTGTTTGCTGTCTGTGGCATTAAACTCAGGTGAGTAGAGGGTATCAGGGGCAGGGCTGTTGCCCGTATGAGGAGAGTGTAGCTCAGAGACAGGTTGGTCTGAGGAAGGGCTGGCCAGCTGCTCTAGAACTGACAAATCAGTGTGCACGCTGGACACAGACAATGCTGGGGAGTCATCATCTTCGCTGCCTGCTTCTGTGAGAGCATGCATACAGATACACAAAATGTAACAGTTCAATTCATAATCATTGCTTTGACGTTCTTATACACTGACTTACAAAACTAGCTAACATTTAAAAATCTGGGGTAGGTAAGATGGTGTATTTGTTTGAGTAAAAATACAGTACCACACTAACAGTGTGAAATATTATTACAAATTAAAATAACTTTTCTATTTTAATATATTTAAAAAAATTATTTCTGTGATGGCAAAGCTGAATTTTCAGCAGTCATAACTCCAGTCTTCTGTCACATGTTCCTTCTGAAATCATTTTAATATGCTGATTTAGCTCTCAAGAAACATTTTTCATTATTATCATTGAAAACAGCTGTGCTGCTTAATGCTATGTAATATTTTTGTAGAAACCTTGATACATTTTTCAAGAATGAATAGAAATTTTAAAAGAACAGCAATTATTGCTATAGAAATCTTTTATGTCTTTACTGTCACTTTTGATCAATTTAATGTGTTCTTGCCAAATAAAGGTATAATTTCTTTTGAACAGAAGTATAGATGGAGTACAACTGATCTGCGGTTACTGATGTGCATATACCGGCCGTGCATTAGAAGAATACTTTCAATATCACTTCCTTTCCATCTCAATACCTTTTTCACACTCTTCACCTTGTCCTGTGGGACTCTCTTGTCCACCGCTGGTTTTACTGCGCTCACTTTCCCGGCTGCGCTGCTGCAGTGGTGTTCTGTTGCGTGACTGCTGCTGTTTTTCCCAGGCCGCCAGAGCTTGTTTCTCCATGTGGCGCACTTCGGCCTCCTCCGCATCCAACCGCTGTCTCCACTCAAGAAGCTCCTCCGCATGTCTGCGCCTCTGCATTAACTGCTGCTCCCTTTTAGTGAGAAACCTACAAGACAGAGAGTGAAGGAGACAAAGAGAGATAGAAAAGGCAGAAAAAGGGAGAACAAGATTGTGTAAAGCAAAGTGACACAATTTGTAGACAGACCACCAACAAAAGCAGGCAAAGCAGAGGTCCAAATAATGCCACTCACCCACCTTCTTCAAACACCAGATTAGTCTCTTTTGCAAAGGATGTGCACCCACACAAACCCTCATAAACACACACACACATTCACACTCCAAAACATGCTTCCCAAAACAGGCACGGCTCCACTTGGTGACCCGCATTAATTTTAATGGGAAAAATAGCCCTATTGTGCCTTTAATATCCTTATCAGGGTAAAACTCATGCATCTGATACAACTCATGGGTGACACACATGGAGACAAACTCCTGACAAACTGAAACACGTAGGTTCCACCCAGGGTTTTGACAAACAGTGATAGGCTTTTGTCTCTGTAAGTGCAATCCTGCAATGGAATTATTTGATTGTGCATTTGCTTTCAGAAAAAAAACAAAAATATATATATATATAAATAAGGCTTTGGCAATACAAATGTATAGATTTTAGACAAGATAAAGCACATTAAAGTGAAATTTGAAGAATTAGAATTTCACAAGCTGTACTGAATATTACAAGCATATTTATCATTTTAGCAAGCTGTGCCAGGTAAAAACTTGTGCTTCACTGAAGGCAGGTCATTATTTTTTCAGAAAAAAGACCTCCATGTATCATGACTTTGGTCTGCTAGATCAAACCCGCCTGGCTTTTTCATTGAGGTTTAAGATAATTAAAAACATGTTAGAGAAAAACAGATGGCTTTATCTAAAAGCAATCGTCTTGCCTCGTGAATACAGCGGCCATCTTCATCTAACCATAAATTGTATTATGTTGCCTCAGTCATATATACTCATTAGCTCATCGCGGGCTACACTTATTTAATCAGGGGCTGGAGTTAAGATTTACTGTGGCCATTGGGCAGATGAAGAAGTCCTAAACTAGCATTATTCAGAAGCATACAATATATCAGTCTGCCCGGCCTGTCTGAAAAGAGATATTCCTCCCGGTCTCCACTCACCACGATACAAAGTTCAAGAACTGATTTAACGGAGACGCTTTGTGTGTGGTGCATGGTTGAAGCTCACGAAAGTTGTTGGGGTTGTATTTCACAACAAATCAGAAAAAAAGTATATTTTTCAAAAAGACAATAATCCCTATATTTAAGATTATTTACATTGTGATTTTCATGACAATTAACTTACTAAATAATTCAACCCCTCTTATTTCTGTAATGCAAATAATATAAATTTAAATAAATGTTAATATTAAATATTTTTATATTACATTAATGAGAGTATAATGACCATAAAAATATAAATGAAACATTACAACATAAAAATTAATAAGAAATCATGTAAAAATAATTTTGTTGCATTACAGGAATGAACATTTAGAGGTATACATTTTCTTGTATAATTTGATGGTCACTTTACAATTTCTTGTAAAGTTGATGCTCATAAACAGTCTTCATGTATGCAAAATAGACTTTTATTTTTCCCCCTTGAATTTAATGTAAAATGTAGACATGTTTTCGTGAGATTCACCATAAATAAATTACATTTACATATTAATACAAAACAGACTAGCAACAAGGCAAAGACTGGATTTGACAGGATCACACCACAGAGACAAAAGACGTAAGACCCAGAAATCACTCATTTAACCCACCATGATTTAAACAAGTCTAATCTTTGGCTTTGAGATTGAGGGTAATTATTTTCAAAACATTTACCTGTATTTGATCAGCAAATAAAGGCTCAAAAACCAATCACAACGGATAAATAATTTTTTGGTAAATCATTTAATCATAGAAATAAAAATAATCTTCCCCAGTCAGATAAATAACTACGCTTAATATCAAACTAGCTTTAGCCAAAGAATCAGCTCATTTTAGAATGGTGTAGCCAGTACTTTTTCATCCATCCATTCATCACTGCATTCCTCTTTCTGTTTTTATCCCCACCAACCCAGCTGTGGTAGTGGATGAACAAAAGCATGCTCCATGGGAAATAGGTGCTGAGAGAGGGGAGGAGGGAGGGACGAGAAGAGAGAGGAGGATTGTGGGTAACTGTACCTGACCAACTGGCTGTAGATAAAGAGCTGGAATTTGGGGTGGAGTTTTGGGAGACAGACAGACAGAGAGGCCCAGTGATGAGCCGTAAAGACAGAGAAGAAATAATGGACAGGAGAACAGTGTCTAAGGAAGAAGCAGAGGAGAGGACAGTCAAAAATCAAGAAGAACAGTGTTGGAGAGAATGAAATAATAAAAGAGTAGAGAGAGAAAGAGATAGAGAGACATAAGAAACACAGATATGGAGACAGAAAGAGAGATTGAGTGTAAACATGTGTATCCTTATTTTTCTCTAGCTACTGTGCAACAAACACATCAACCAGTTATTGACTTTTAGCGGTTAACTACATGCTGCAAATCCTTAACAAGCCACTACCTTTGAGTGTCATACTTACAAACAAGTCAAAAAAAAAAAGTTTACGAGTAAGATGAAAGGTCTTGGTAATTACAAGCTTTTCTGGAAAAGTGGCCTGGAAACATTTATCTGCCCCAAACAGCAGTCTGGAGAGTCTCACAAAATTATCAGAAACACCCGTGTCTTCCCAAAATTAAAATAATATTTAGGACTGTTAAGATTTTTTGGACTGACACAATTAAAGTTCAATTCTAAGTACCTTAAGTGAACAAAAAAGTAGTAGTGCAATAAAAATAATTTTTTTAAACAGAATTATTCATAAGTATGTTTGTTATGAACACCTGTGAATATACATAATGGTAGTATGAATTCATTTATGCTGATTTCAAATTTTTTTTTTTTTAACAACTGTTTATGCTGTAGATCTATGACCCAGACATTTCTTTGTGAAATTAACAAGTTGTTTCTCTATGCAGGCATGTCAAGGGAGTTATTCTGCAAATTTTGCTGTGATAAGAGGGTAAATACATTAATATATTAAATGAACTAAATAAAGGGAAGACGACAATGCAAATCACAATTATCTTTGCTTTTAAAAAAAGAGCTGCCTAGACTGGATTACAAATCACTTTGAATGAGATGCAGGATAAAGTGATTATACCGATGAGTACAGAATAAATACAGCTGGAAGTTATACAAAAGAGATCATCATGCTATTAGTGAGAGCTAGAAAGTGAGCAGAAGTGTGTGAACGGTGCTACAATCACAACACAGCATGTGATTAGTTGAATCAGACAAGCGTGAAATCCCCTTCCCTCTGTGTACAAATTTTATTCTCAGGACAAAAATATTTGTGTCAGTGCTATGAAAAGTTTCTGACCAATTGGACGACCCTCACCAGTTGTCAATATATGATTGTAAACAAGAACCTGTTGTCAAGGATTGAGTGGCTGAATATGGGAGAATGACATTACACACAATAGACAAAGCATTTAGAAAACATGTGGAGGTCATGAAACGCATTAGAGAAACCTCAATGACCTGCAGATTGTTTCAGAAATCTCACTGGCAGAATGTACATCCTGTTTACTAGTGGCATAAGGAAGCTGTTCACTATTTTAGATGTGAAAGATTCCTCCTTTCATAAAGGGAGAGGGGTGTTTTCCTACACAGAGCACGCTTATGTTCAAACCAAACACTGTGCACACAGAAATAAATAATAAGAAATAAACACTTTAAAATGTCACATGGTCAGCAAGCTGTAGACGAACCTCGAAGAAATGAATACATGTTATTAGTAGCATTAGCTAGTCATAAATAAGAAATCGCTCCTGAGTACATTAAACATTCATTGTTTGTTTGGCCTTCTTGAAAGAGGTTTGCACAACATAACATATTGTTTTTTGTTCTGTCACTGTCATTCTGTTACACTGTGGAAGCTTCTGTCACGAAAACAAATTCCTCGTATGTGTAAACATACCTGGCAATAAAGCTCATTCTGATTCTGATTCTGATAAGGTCATTAAAGTTTGGTTAATATAATCAAATGACTTTACAAACCAATGCATTATTTGAGAGGACAGAAGAGGGAAAAGATGGAAGGCTAGAAAAGAAACATGCATGAGGGTTTATTTACTTTTCGTCCATGTGAGACCGCATCTTTTTCAGTTTCTGCATGATGCTACTGGTTTCACTGCCCGACACAGACATGGGGGAGGGGCTACGGGTCTCTGCATCTGTCACAATCACGCTGGGCGGAGCAGACTCCTCCGCCACACTTGAAACAGGTGATTCCTGCAGATGTTTCATTAAAAAAAAAGTGCGATATGTTCAATACACTACATATAGAGTACTTACAAGATACAAAAAAGCTTTTATTTAGGAAGATTAAGAAACCACAATCTTTCAGAGGACTGACCAGCTTTGTGTCGGCGCTTTTGAGCCGCTCTTTGAGTTTGAGTGTTGTGTGCCTCATTCTTTCAATCTCCTCCTGCTGTTTGAGGAGCAGCTGTCTCTCCCTCCTCGCTGCTTTATTGGCCTCCTGCAGTCGTTTGATCTCCGCCTGGGGATAAACAACACAGCAACATTTTAGCCTTTAAACATGACAACATTTAATTAATTCATGACTATTTAATTTATTATACATTAATTTGCAAGTGTAGCTAATAGATCATCTCGTAAATCCACATATGAATGTCACCTGTTCCTGTTGTAGCTTCAGTATTAAGCCTCTCTGTTTCTTACGAAGGGGTGGCATCTTATCATCCTCTCCTTTATCTCTGAGACGCCTAGTGGAGAAGAAAGAAGATGAGGAGCATGTCACTACAGTTCAACAATGTTAATCAAGCTGATCATACTATTGCCTTTAAATGTATGGAGTTCTATTTCAACATATGAGATTTAACTTACAAAAAAATGGTGCAACTTGACCAAAACATACCACAACATATTTAATTTCAGTTATGAGACGTACATCGCTGTTCAAAAGTTTGGGGACAGATTTTTTTTATTCAATTAAATTGATCAAATATACAATTAAATTGATCAAAAGTAACAGTAAAATCATTTAACAAAAGATTACAAAAGATTTATATTTTAAATAAATGCTGTTCTTTTGAACAGTATATTCTTCAAAGAATCCTGAAAAAAAATATTATGGTTTAGAAAGCACAATAATTTTAACATTGACAATAATAAATATTTATTGAGCACCAAATCAGCATATTAGAATGATTTCTTAAATAATTGGAGCCTTCATGAACAGGACACTTCTTTCAAAAACATTAATAATAATATAAAAAAAAAATTTTTTTTTAAAAAGTGACGTGACATATTTATTGAGCACCAAATCAGCATATTAGAATGATTTCTTAAATAATTGGAGCCTTCATGAACAGGACACTTCTTTCAAAAACATTAATAATAATATTAAAAAATTTTTTTTTTAAAAAAAGTGACGTGACATGTGGCCAAGTATGGTGACCCATACTCGGAATTAGTGCTCTGCATTTATCCCATCCAAAGTGCACACACACAGCAGTGAACACACACACACCCGGAGCAGTGGGCAGCCATTTATGCTGCGGCGCCCGGGGAGCAGTTGGGGGTTCAGTGCCTTGCTCAAGGGCACCTCAGTCGTGGTATTGAAGGTGGGAGAGAGCGCTGTACATTCACTCCCCCCACCTACAATCCCTGCCGGTACGAGACTCGAACCCACAACCTTTGGGTTATGAGTCCGACTCTCTAACCATTAGGCCACGACTTCCCCTTTTCCCCTTTTCCGATTACTGATGCTTTTGAACAGTTGTGTATATATGGAGTTACCAAGCAGGGAATATAGCGTGGAAAATTTAGGGTGAGACAAATTATTATTTTCTCCCGACCTGTGCAACCTTGATTACAAGAACAGTCATTCATTTCAGAGGCAATGAATGTTATTACATTTTAGTGAAAGTTTAAACAAACCTTATTTTTTTCTTTTGAAAATTTGCATTTTTGAATAATACTAATATAAACCAGAGCAATTATTAAGAAAGAAAATATGGTCCATTTTGATTTCATGTTAATGAATGTTTGTCCTGCCTCTTCTGGTGTTCCAGCCAGGCCAGTTCAGCCTTGGTCTTCTCTCGGAGGGCCTTCTGACGCAGACGCAGCAGAGAATTCTGGTGTTGAGCGCGAACTTCCTCCTCCTTCATGTACTGACTCACCAAATCCATGGTGAACTTCGAGAAGCTGTCCTGACCACTTGAGAAGGGCATGCTGCCATCCTGCTGTGTATAACGTGATATGGTTGCAGGGGAAAAACAAGAGCTGAGTCACTTATCCATCCCATACAAAGAGCTTCTTATCAACACACCAGGAAAACACAAACAAACTCCAACTATGACAACCAAATAGAACAAAACACAACAGGCTTGTTTGTACTGAACACAACTGGGGTCAGAGTTATGCTGCATGAGGAGAGCTGACAGGATGTCACCTTTGAGCTCGCTCTGGGGCTGGATCTGTCATGGCTGTGGTCGTCATCAGAGTCGGGATGAGGACTGGGCCTCCTGTCCAGCGATTCGCGTCGGTGGGCCTCAGATGGTAAAAGAGAGCGGAACGATCTTTCCTCAATGTCATCCTCTGTCATAGAGTCATCAAACTTCACAGAGTACTCTGTGGTGATGGAGGCACTGTCCGCTGATTGGAGGAATAGACAGGAAGTGGTCAAAACAGCTCACATTTCTCAGGACAGACTATTTAAGTTGCTTGCCCCAAAAAATGTGAGCTTTACCTTTCTCTTCAAGTGGGCTTCGCACATTGTCCGAGCAAAGGGAGTCATCGGCAGTGGTGTGAGCCTGGTCCTCCACTGAACTACTGCTCCTGTCTTTTCCTGGTGTCTTCCTCTCCTTTTGATCAGAACGAGGTGGACTCAGTTGGGTACTACTGCTTCCACCACCACTTAAAAACAGAGAGATCAGCATTTACACACTATGTTCTATAAAACCATTCATTTGTGCTGTAAAAGAAAAATTGGCTAAAATGAAAAGTACATGGCGTTACCTGATGGTGGGTCTCCTGGAAGGGATGGACTCTGAGAGGCTGTCTGGTGGAGTCTCGACCTCTGATGGACTCGTACGTCTCTCAGGAGACAGCTCACTCATCCAGCTACTGGAGAAGATCCAAAACAGCATCATTACTGATGTATAGATCACGGTCACTAACATGACAAATTTGAAAAAATCTTCCACATTAGAAAATGGAAAGTGAAAACATGGTTAAAAGGACAGTTCATCCAAAAAATAAAAATACCATTATGATTTACTCATCTCCATGTTGTTCCAAATCCCCTGCCGTGGCTCTCATTTCTCATCTGCACTTTTGCATATTCAAACTTTCACATAAGATCCAATGTTTGGAACAACACGAAATAATGATAGATTTTAATTTCCCGATGAATTATTCCTTTAATGCAGAACATTATCTGGCTTTTATGCTTAAGTGAAGCTGAAGCATGGTTCAGGAAGAAGAATCAGAATAGTGAATGGCCATGTCTGAGGTGAGTGAGTTACCTGTTAGTGTGGGGGTGTGGCTGCTGCGGTTTCAAACCGCGTTTGTGCTGTTTCTGTTGATCATACAGGGTCATAATGGAGGGGCCAGGAACACTTAACGCTCCTGCAATCTGTGAACGAGCCAGCTCAGTCATCTATAGGGAGAGAGAGAGAGAGAGACGGTCAAATACACTTTTAATTCTTTAAGCTGACTTTAAAGAAAGAGCCACCGTGCCTTGAGGGAGGATACTTTACACTCTGAGAAGATAAGCATGTAATCTTGTTTCTAAACTTTTGGGGGTTTTCTAGCATACAATTAAATACCCAAGAGTTTGTGTATTAGATATTTAGTAGGACTGAGAATCTTTAGGCATTTCATCATTTATTTTCATTGAGTCAAGATTTAATTACAAAAATTTGTCCAAATACTGTAAAAAGACTCTACATACAAGCCATATTGTCAACTGTGATCCACCAATAGAAATAAATGAATGGAATTTCTATCTAGTATTATTCTAGTATTATTTATATACTATTAGAGCATTTATAAATATTTTGAATTAGTTTTAAGCTTTTATAAAAATAAAATTTAAAAAAAGCTGACAATTTTTGTTAAACTTTTAATATTTTTGTTTTGTGCCTGTTTTTTTAATGTATTTATTATTCTTTTTTTACTGTTTAGGTTTTCGTTCAGCTTTTATTTCCAGTTAACTTAATTTCTAATTGTCTAAAAAGTTTTTCATTTTATACTTGTATTTTAATTTTCCTTTATTTCAATTAACAAAATAGTTTTTAATATGTTTAGCTTATTTAATAATAACCCTTCTATCTGTTCTGTCCAGTTTATGCTTCTTAAAACAATCATAATTATTGGTAATTATATTTAGAAATAAAATTAGATTTTCAGTGACTCAATCCAGAATTATTTGGGGGAAAAAAGCTCACCTCTTTAATGTGTTGTGCCGTTTCAGCTGTGTGGCATGCAGCCTCAACCTGCTGGTTTATCATTTTGTTTGTGGCCTCGTGCAAACCTCCTAAAGCCTGCCGTTGAGACTGGAGTAAACCCTCTTGCAGCTCTGCATGGGCCTTGAATCCAACACAAGTATCCGTTTATAAAAACATGCAAATCATTTAACTAAAGCTGCCATTTTTAACTTGGTCTGAATCAGATTTTGATTTCATCATCCTTCCCTCGTAGATCAGGGGTGGTCAATGTCAGTTCTGGAGAGTTTTGCTCCAACCTTGACAAAAACCAACCTACCTTGTAGCTTTTTATTAACCCTTAAACACAGATTAGCTTGTTCAGGTATGTTTGATTAGGGTTTGAGCAATACTCTGCAGGCTCTCCATGGCCAAAGTTGGCCACCCCTGTTGTAGATCTATTTATACATGCAAACTCGTTCAGTACTGTTAAAAAATATATACATACCAGAATACCAGTATACCAGAGCGCACCTATCATACAAACAGCTTTCAAATGAAACAAACAAATCAAACTGACATGAAATGTCCTCAACAAAAGATCCTAAACTATTAACAAATTGGTGCAAATACCTGTGCAGCTTTCTGTCTGCTTTCTTCCAGTTGCCGTTGTGTTTCGAGGGCTTCTTGCTCTGCCTTCATCCTTAGCAAGTACAGTTCACGCTCATGCCTCTGTTGCTGAGACTGCAAGAGACGCGGGTTAAAGGTCACCCTCAAATACATGGCCACATGACCACAGCAGGTCAGATAATCACTTTAGCAGGTGCATAACTTCACCTTGAGAATCTGAGCGAGCGAGACAGTTTCCTGCTGAGCGAGAGACACGCCTCTCACTCGCTCCACATTACCGAGCTGTCGCACTGACTCCTCCACTGCATCCAGGTAACTGAGCTCAGCAGACAGGCGCTGCTGGAGGACCCCAGGAGCAAACTGGAGCTCTGCTGAACCTGGGGACACATAGAAGAGCAAGTAAACCAATTCCATTCCTGAACTGAAATTCTTTTTCCATCACAGCAGACTTCTTTAGAATTGCAGTTGCTTACAAGTTAGACAAAAATCTAGACAGTCAGTTTACCTGCAGTCCTGTGCTCTGTTCTTCCTGGGCTTTGAGTATGGGGTGAGGGGTTGGATTTAGCCCTGTCAGCTGATGAGGAGGAACTGGGCAGAGCTGCGTGAGGGGAACCTGACCCCTGGGCAGACCCTCTGATTGGGATACTGTCACCTGGAGACAACCGGGAAGAACCAGAGCTGGCTGGAGAACCAGCGGCAGGAGTTGTACGAGCGCTTTGGGGAGATTTCTTTCCCTCAGAGCCAAAATGACTAATGAAACAAAACAGGGAAATAAAAATAATTAATAATAATAAGAAGAATAAATATTAACAATATTAGTAGTAGTAGTTGGGGTCAATAAGCTAGTTTTGAAAAAAAAAAGTTTATTATTAATATTATTGAGAATAATGATAACAACATTATTTAAAAAAGCAATACATTTTAATAGCTGTATATATTTGATTTTGTATTGATACATTTTTGTTATTTTGTTATTTGTTTTAATAAACAAACCAACTTCACATAGATTATTTAACAACATTTTCTAATTGAAAATTAATCTAAAAGGTAAACTTTTTGAGCTAAAAATACTAATAAGATAAAAAATATGGTACAAGCTAACAGGTTGAGCTGAATGGTGCACACCACTCTACTGTAACAACCAAAACTTCCAATAGTCCAGTATCTCTTAACAATAAGGTCTTTGTGCTACTGTAGCTGGAAATAATGTCCAAGAAGTGCGCCGATGATGGGAGTATCCCTTAAACGTATGTTAATCCAGTTAAAACTCTCTGCTGCTGTATAAACCCATCCAGAGACCACATCTCTGGAAGATACAGCTGAAAACACGGGTAGGCATGAGGGGAATCTGACTCGCAGGCTTCAACAAATGCCACAGGGAGGCTCGAATGTCACACTAGGGGGAAATATCTCATTGGCAATGAGCCTGACCTGCAGCACAGCTAACCTACTGAACAAAAGAACCAGTGTGAATGTGCATGTTGCCTCCCGTCTCGCTTTCTGAAAAACTACAGCAGGCTGAACACTTATACCCTCCACCTGACATATAGCAGAACTAATACTGACATTGGCTCCTCTGGGTTCTAATAATTATGATAAACAGGAACAGCATGGATATTGCGTTTAAAGATATTTACGTTCTGTGCTCAAAATGTCCGAGTTCATGTCCGGTGACATGCAGACTAGTAGAATGGCAATGAAAGATGACTGTACTAGTAAATCAAAATCAAAGCTTTTCTCTTTTTAAAACTTCAACTATGCCAACGTTAAAAATGCAATGAAGATACATGCAACAGACTGTTCAGATGCTTTTGTTAGACCTACCATTGCGTCAAGGTTTACATTTTACCAGTGTGAGTTAATGTGTTTACCAGGCCTTACCTATGGATGGAGTGGACTGAGACACCCCCCAGTGTGCTGTCTGTGTCCACGCTCCTGTGAGAGCTGCGACTGGATGCTTTCTCTGAGCCGCTCTTCTTAAAACCCTCAGCAGGGAGATCAGAGACTGCAGAGGATGTGTTTCTTTGTCCCTCCAGCAAGCTCCTTTCTGAAGCTGTAGGAATGTACACAGATGAAATTAGGAATGTAATCATGATACAAAAATGTCAGTGTTCACAACCAACATAAGTAAAATTCAGTCAGTATTGCTGATTCTACAAATATACTGGTGTTTATGTACCAGTACTTCTGATATATCCCTATAGGAATGTACACGGAGCACAGAAATGGATTTCACACTGTACTACACTCAAGATCACATGATGTGAACCTCTATAACATATCTGACCTCTCTTGCTGCTTGAGCTGGCTGAGTGTGGAGAGGAGAGGGGTGTAAGAGCTGGTGAATGTTGAGATCTCGCCCCAGCTCTGTTACTGTATGCAGATCTAACACTTAGCACCTCATCTGGAGGACTGAACCGACCGTGGCCATTACTGTGGAGAGAAGGCATCAGAGTTTATCCGTATGTATATGATTCTACATGGAGCACGTGAAATCTGAAGGATGGTATGATTATAGAGCAACACTGCCCTCTTCAGGCTGAATACTAGACATTTTGTGTTTACTTCAGCCTTTTTTCCAATTATAAAAATATTTGGAATATACAAGGTAGTGATCTATTGAGCATTAAAACTATTTTGTTTTACCTGAGCCCATTGGGACTTCTCTTGGATGCTGATTGGCTACTGGCGAGAGAGGAAACAAAGTCTTCCTCATAGACCATTCCATCCAATGAGCTGGCACCAGACAAAGCAGAGCGGAGAGCCGGAGAACTCTTACCACCCCTTTCTTCAAATGCTACAAAAACAAATATGTTCAATGAAAATGTAAACTTCTGTTCAAAAGTTTGGGGTCAATAAAATTAGTTTTTTGAAATAAATTAATATTTTTAAGTATTAAGATAATCAAAAGTGGCAGTAGAGATATGTATAATGTTATTATTATATATAAAATGTCTATTTCAAATTAAAAAAAATCCCACAACAATATTAAAGGGGTCATATGATGCTATTTTAAAGATCATTATTTCCAATTATAAAAATATTTGGAATATACAAGGTAGTGATCTATTGAGCATTAAAACTATTTTGTTTTACCTGAGCCCATTGGGACTTCTCTTGGATGCTGATTGGCTACTGGCGAGAGAGGAAACAAAGTCTTCCTCATAGACCATTCCATCCAATGAGCTGGCACCAGACAAAGCAGAGCGGAGAGCCGGAGAACTCTTACCACCCCTTTCTTCAAATGCTACAAAAACAAATATGTTCAATGAAAATGTAAACTTCTGTTCAAAAGTTTGGGGTCAATAAAATTAGTTTTTTGAAATAAATTAATATTTTTAAGTATTAAGATAATCAAAAGTGGCAGTAGAGATATGTATAATGTTATTATTATATATATAATGTCTATTTCAAATAAAAAAAAATCCCACAACAATATTAAAGGGATCATATGATGCTATTTTAAAGATCATTATTTTGTGTATTTGGTGTAACAGAATATGTTGACATGCTTTAATGTTCAAAAAACACATTATTTTTCAAATACTGTACATTATTGTAGGTCCTCTATGCCCCGCCTCTCTCAAACGCGTAGTTTTCAACAAAGCCCCCTCCTTTGACAAGCACAGTCTGCTCTGATTGGCCAGCTAACCCAGTGCA
>NW_015641805.1:143218-146450 GCF_001515625.1 Sinocyclocheilus rhinocerous | reverse complement strand
ACTGCTGTTCCTGAAACCACGCTTTCTTTCTTTGCGTGCACATTTGGGTGCATTATGCTAATATTTCCACATAGTGACATAGATATGTGGGGGCGTGTTAGAACGAGCCAGTTTAGGTAGGCATGGCTGACTCTTAACTTTTATAAAGAATATCTCTTTGGATTTGAGACTTTAGTCTTTGCAACTTTACAGATCTTCTTTATGCACCAAGAGCTTGTAACCCTCCAAAGAGAAAGGAAAACTTGATACTGAAAACTGATTCTTGTGAATCAAAACAGCATATTACAATTATTTCTGAAGGATCATTTGAAAGTGAAGACTGGAGCAATTGCAGCTTTAAATTCAGCTTTGCCATCTCAAGATTATATATATATATATTAAAGCAGAATGTAGTAAAAAAAATCCAATAATATTGCACAATATTACTTCACTTTTCATTAAATAAATGCTGTTTTATAAAAAAAGTATCATATACATAAAGTGAGTCTTGTACACATCAGTTAGAATGAGCTGAATAATAAACACATTTAAGCTGTTTCTAGCAAAAAACAAAAAAATACTATTTATATAGTTTTAAACAAAATTTTTTTCTAAATTATTCTTTAGAAAATATTGTCTAATATTATACTTAAACATTTAAATATTATAGTTTTGACAAAATATGTATAGAAAAATCCTTGTTTGGTCCTGCTATAGTACACAAAGTTAAATAACACAGGTCAAATAAGTTTTTGAAGTTCTCACCTTTGCTGTAGCTCATGTTCTTTGTGAATATATTGATAACACTGTGTGGGCTTCCCTTGGCCAGTTCTTCCCATGGTCCATTGCTTCCTCCTCGTACCATATTTGACACATTAAAGGGCAGGTGCTTCTCTGCCTCTTTCTGAAAGCGTGAAATTGGGTTCAAACTGTTTCCATTCAGATGTGCACTGTATCCTGTGGTTCCCAGTCTTGATTTGGGCAGCTCTTGCAGGTCTTCGTCAGATATACTGCCCTCACTCAGCAGAGGACCCTCACTGATAGAACCTCCGCTGGAGTCCAGCTCAACTTCCTGAACAAAGGACTTTGGAGGAGAAGGGGTCTTGCGTTTGTTTCTAGAGTTGAGGCCAGAAGGTGCAAGTGTTTGTTTGTTCCCAGTCTCCATCCTCTCCCTAAAGCTGTGCAGGTTGCCCACACCTGGAAGGGCCTGATCATAGGTGCTCTGACCCGCAGCAAGCAGTTTTTCAATCCTCTCAACCAGGTCATCAGAATCTGTCGGATTCTCTCTGACTGGCGGACTGACAGGTTTAGCCCAGCGGTCATCATTAGGGATTAAAAGACCCGTGCCTGTATCCCTGGCACAACCGTAGTTTATTCCGGCACCGGCTAGCTTACATGCCTCGCTCTCAATACGGCTGGAGAGAGAGGCAGCTGTGGCCTTAAGAGCCTCAATACGACTCATTTTGCGGCCTGTGGTTGAGGGAAACACTGCATGTGCAGTTAGGGACTCTCTGTTAGGTAGTGAAGGTTCTGGATCAAGTTCTAACAGCTGAGAGAAGATATGGCCAGAAGGAGGTGCTAGGGAGCTGCTGACCCTCAGAGCAGGACTACACTGGTCAGATTGAAGCCAGGGTGACCCTGCAAAACCCAAACCATTCCTACAGAAACAATACAAGACAACAGATTATTAAAGTACAATAATGACAAAAAAAAAAGACTGCTACACAAAAACATTACTTAACATAAAAAAACGTATAGTAAATATTTTAAATTGAGTCACATATGGCATAAATTTTGTAATCTCACCAAAATAATTCATTAGGAGATTCAGAAGTCAGTTTTAATCCATTTTTAGGAACATCCAGTGTTCACAAACTCAATACGCAGAAGACGCCGCCAACTACATGCACTTAAAGGTGGCCATGGAAACCGAAACAGGCTAGCAACAAACACTTCTCGCTAAGCACTGAGCTGACGGATTAATCTGTTCTTACAGAACTACTTGAAATAAGGGCATGTCATCTGTGTAAGGGAATACAAATTACTTCCCATTTAGGGAAAGGAGATATTTTGTTAATCTTTTCAGTGCTTAGAACAGATAAATAACAACAAAAAAAGGTAGCTCTTTGCTTACAGAAGCAGGGTTTTTTAGCAGGAAAACCAAACATTACACTTATGATACAGATGATGTAATGGAATGGGACTCTGTGTTTTACCTGGAGAAAGGAGGCTGGCATTGCCCCGTAAGGGACAGATCACTGCTGGAGGTGGCACTTTGAGGTCGATCATGTCTTTTGTTTTCTTTATCAGACTCTCCAGATGGCTGGTATACTGTTCTCGGCTGCAATGTAACAACAAAAACACTTAAAATAGTGGTCGATCATTATGGATTTTGTCTAGACACCAGGGTGCCCAATAGTTAATATGATCATAATATTCAGTATATAATGTAGTTATACAAGTTTTTTTTTTTAAGAAGTCCCTTATGCTCACCAAGGCTGCATTTATTCATTACAACACAAATACAGTTACAATAGTAATATTGTAAAATATCGTAATTTAAATTAACTGTTTACTATTTTAAATCCTGTGATGGTAAAGCTGAATTAACAGTTTTACAGTTTTCAGTGTCACATGATCCTATATGATACATTTATTATTACTAGTGGTCGATCGATATTGGTTTTTTGACAGCCGACGCCGATGCCGATATCTTGGAAAGCAGGGTGGCCGATGGCCGATATAAAGCCGATATCATTTTATTTATTTTAATATTTAAGAAATTTTAAATCATTTGAAAATGGATTAAAAAATAAATGTGTAAAATAAACATACTTATACTTTAAATTACAAAAGTATTTTTCACAAATAAATAAATATTTAATAAAAATATAATTAAAAAGGAAGTAAACACTGTAACCAACAGGGCACTCAGTATTCTGGGAAGTTTGTGTGCATTGGGATTTGGGAATCATATTTTTTCAAATAAAGCCAAGGTAACACTCATTTTACATACAGCACACAGTGAAAATGACATGAATATGACAGTGGGCAAAAGCATGAAGCGCAGCTTAATTTGAAATCATGAGTTTAAAGTTAGTCGATTGCACGTCTCCAGTGAAGCTGAACTCTCCTCCTGTCAGCATTCAATTCGCACGGATCGACCGTCACGCAGAGAACACGCGATCATGCAGGATACAAATGCACACTTCACAAGATCTCACAGCTGGATTTGACTAAGTTTGATTTTTGA
>NW_015641805.1:135154-142789 GCF_001515625.1 Sinocyclocheilus rhinocerous | reverse complement strand
AGAAAGTATTATGATGTTTGCCTTTCTGTCACTAATAATATGAAAGCAATCGTTATAATAATTTTTGTATACATTTTAATTATTTTGTTTAACAGTTCTTTCTGATTATTAGACAGATTTCTGTCCGTATTAAGACAGATCTATTAATGACAACAGCAAACAAGGAGAATGTGAACACTGTGCGCAGGCGCTGCCGCAGTCAAAATAAAAGTCCCGCCTCGAACACATCGGCCAAACAGAAAAACTTATCGGCTGATGCTGATATTTGAAAAATGCCAAATATCGGCCGAGGCGATATATCGGTCAACCACTAATTATTACTAAAGTTGAAAACATTTGTGCTCCTTAATATATTTGTGGAAACTGTGATACATTTTTTTGATGAATAGAAAGTTCAAAAGAACAGCCTTTATTTGAAACAGAAATCTTTTGTAACATTATAAATGTCTTTACTGTCACTTTTATTGTCACAATCAATTTAATTTAAAAAAAATGACTGATGACAAACTTGCTGGTGTACCTTAAAACTGTCAATTTAATATAATTACTTTTCTCAAAAACCACTCAAAATATTTGAGCATTTTTATTTAACAATATAATAAAATATAATAGCTGTATTATCTTAAATAATAAGTTCGACAAGATGTTTAACTGCAAAAATGCTGTTCAATAAAGGTTTACCTGCTGGACTATGTTTGTTATGGCACCGCCATTGATCTCTTCTCTGAGCTGAGTCTGCTCCAGCAGAAGTTTGGTGTATGTTTCCTGGAGCCGCTTCTTTATTGGACCTTCAGGTGTGACTGGGCCCTTGGTGGCCCCTGCTCGTTGTCTCCTGTAAAGCTCCTGTAGGCGTTTATTCTTGTTCTCTTCTTCCTCCCGCTGAGCCCTCCTCTCCTCTGCTTGCCGTTTTTTCCTTTCTTCTTGTTTTTGAGCAATATACAGTCGCACCGCTTCTGCGTCATAGTGCCGCTTCTTTGCCATGGGATGCTCAGGAGGATCTGCTCTCTTGGTAGTCTTGGCAGGACTGGCACTACGAGAAACTCTGGTTGAGGCATGGACTTTCGAGCGGGGCGCTTCTGCCCTCCTGCTGCTGTCCTCCTCCAGCTGCAGGTCATCTAGGATGCCACGGATGTCTGCTGAGAGAAGGTCTGTGCTGGGAGATTTTCTTCTATCACCCTCTGTTGATCTGGAAGGTCCAGCTGGCTCTTCTGGAAGAACGTGATTGCGAGGTCTTTCTGCACTAGTGGGCCTTGAACGCCGGCTACGCTCAAGACGAGGATCAGAGCTGGAACGGGGACCGGGTCCTGCAGGAAAAGATGGAGAGAGGCAAACAGGAAACCAAATTTATATTATTTGACACTTTGTTTTACAAATATTTCAATACGCCAAGAACATGAAAGAAGTTATATGAATTCCCACAATATATATATACTTAATGTTTATTAATGTATATAAATAAATAAATACACACACACATATATTATATATATATAAAATTTTTTAGTTTACTCGCCAGACTGATATACACATATATATATATATACACATACACATATATACACATACACATATATATATATACACATACACATATATATTATATATATATATATATATATATATATAGAGCATAAGTGGTGCGCAGGTGACCATGCACGACCAAAATAAAAAAAATGTGCTGGGTAAATAATTTTAGATCACTCATTTGCGCACCGACATGGTTGACAGCTGTTAATACACAATCACCGTTTTAGATCGACAAACTGTAATACTGTATAATATTTCCATTCTAAGAAAAAAACATAAATCGAGGCTACGCACTGCCGGTTTCAGAGCAAAATGCAAAACAAATTTCTAGGTGCTCTTATGAGAACGATCTGAGCTTCTTTTGTCCTCATTTGTAAGTCGCTTCGGATAAAATTATCTGCTAAATGATTAAATGTAAAAAAAAAAAAATACATATGTGTTTAAATCGAGCATTTAAAAAAATACATAAATAAGTCGACAAACAAAACACAACACTTTTACGTCACAGGCCTTGTATTTATGTCTGAACTGGAAAAACATCCCCTTCAGCAGTTGCTTGCATATAATGTTTAAATCAATACAGCATTGAGCATTTCCGTCTCTGCAGTCCAATAAATCAGTATCAGAGTGGCTGTATAAAGTCTGGGTCCAGCCCTGCGTGTGTGGAGGACAGCAGTACTGTGGAAGGAATCAGGTCGACTTGTGCAGTGAATCAGAAACACCCAGTCGAACCCTATTCATTATGGTCACTGGGCAGCAAAGTTTACCAATGCGGGGAGACTGTCTGAATCTTTATTTATTAATAGACCTGACACTTGGGCTACTAGCTTCTGGAACACTAGTGCTTTGCAACAAATGTAGTCTTTAATAACGGTTGGCAATAAACTAAACTAATTCAAAACACCTCAAGGACATAATTTGGTTGGGCATTCAAAATATGACAAGCCAAAAACCAAATAGCTCGAGACATTTAAGGCAAAATGAATATAGATATTTTAAGTTTTGTTTGTGGTTCGGTTTAACTTTAACGGTCAGCATGGTGATGGGAGCGAAGCCTGGCAAATATATCATCCTCTCACCTGTTCTCATCTGTGTCTCCGAGGACTTCACTCGAGGCTCTCTGTGTAACCGTGGCGGTGGCCCCAGCATCATCTTCACCAGCTTCTGCCCATCTCGCCACGATGACGTGCTGATTGCTATGGAGACAGGTTACGCAGATACCTTGAGACTACAGTTGGTCCATAATTAACTTGTACTTTTTTTTTTTTAAACAAGTGTGATTAAGGCAGAAAGGAAAGTATGACAAAAGTAACTAATAATAAAGAGACAGAATAGCTGCACTGAATCACATTCACACAGATGTTTAATTAATCCAACCCTCCTGGTAAAAATTATCTTTCTCCAGAGAAAACCACCCGCTCGCATTTAATGATAGCGGGAATGTAAAATTGACTGTATTTAATAAATGATTCTGGTCTTACTGTGCATGATTAATCTGTGCATGATATAAAAAACAAAAATGTTAGCAAGATCAAATTGTAATACATTTCTCACCCTCTGACAATTGACACAAACTGTCAATTCACGTTAATGTCTGTTTGCAGCAATGTTGAGATTAATTCAGTGTGTACTTGAATTGTCTTTTGCATTGCACACATTTGGAATGCATCAAATAAAATATAGTTTGTGCAGCTAGAAGCATATGCACTCACATACAAACCTATGTTTTACACCTTCTTAACTGAGTTAAACTAAGAGACACCATGAGAAATACTAAGTACTATTTCTGAAGTTAGGGGTGCACAGGATAAACTAGTTGAAGGGTGGAAGGAGTCCGATTTCACTTTTCCATCCTGTCGTGACTAGACTGACACCTCTCCAGCTGTCAGCAAGTCCACAGCGGTTTGAGCTGGGACACATCAAGCATTCCTGCGTCACTGTTGCCGCAGTTATCCTGTTAATCTGCATGCTACACATTCTAGAAATTTCTGTTGGGATAAGAGACTTAGCTTGTGCTTGCAGATGGACATTAACACACACGTCTGTTTCCAAAAATGTCTTGCAGAAAACAGGGCACAGTAACGCTGGCAGGTCAAGAGAGGCTCACACAGGGCTGCCAGCATGTGTGTGTGTGTTCAGCAGAGCATTTGCACATTTTCAGTTCAGATTGTGATCGTCATATGCAAAACTACAATTAAGCACTGTTATATGTGCATTCAGATGTTGAATTTCAATATCATTTGCTTAAATAAGCTCCAGCTGTTTGCTTGAGAAACACACAGAGTGTAAAAAAGACAGGATGACAAATGACAAAGAGAACTCAGACCTGGTTTAGTATTTGAGTCCGGTGCAGAGGAAGATCTGTGTACTTTCCTAACAGGTTTGGATGGTTTCTTCTCTTTCACCTTTTCTCGCTCTACAGGCCTCTGCTTTGGTTTTGTGCTCTCTGCTGTGAAGGACAGAGAGAGAAGATTAAATTGGTTGAGGATCAGGATTATTATCATTAACTGAAACTATTAAAAACATTTTATTTGAAATAAAACTGAAATAAAATGTCAACGATAGATGAGAAATTAGAAATGTTACATTGGCAACTAACTGAAAAATGTTTAAGTTGAAGTACTACAATTACTAAGAGGAAATATATGAAACTAAAACTGAAATAAAAATAAGTTAAACCTAAATAGTAATATTTGAATAAAATAAAAACACAAAAGCACAATCAAACCCTAAAATGAAACAACTTAAGCATAAAATTAAATGCTAATCCAAAATATAAATAAAAACTATATTATAAATAATACCAAAATTGCACTGCTGTTCATTACACTACACTCTTAAAGGGGTCATATGATGCTATTTTAAAGATCATTATTTTTATGCACCAAGAGCTTGTAACACTCCAAAGAGAAAGGAAAACTTGAAATCGCATCATATGACCCCTTTAACCATGCATAATGACCACACGACCGCCCATATTTACACATCAATAACTAATCAGTATTCATCAAATTGCCCGTTATAAGAGTAAAACAGGTAAAACTTCAATGATTCAATGAATATTCACAATATAAAATTAAATATTGTGAATTTTCAAAATTATATAATACACTTGTAATTGCCCTTAAGTGTCCTAAAGACCATCATTAAACTAATTTGACATCTAGTTGGTATGAGCACATTAAGACGTTGTCACACGTCGATTAACCGGTGGGAAAATTTCCTCACCGTCACAACCCTAAGACGGATGATTGATTCATTCTCGTAAATACGTTCAAACTACCCGTTTTAATCTGTTAATGTCAATTCAAAATATGGAACAGATTGAGTATGGAAAATGGACATCTAAAACAAAAATTAGATTTTTCTGTGAAGCAAGAATCCTTATATAATTATAAAACAACTAAAATGGACTGCTACAAATGTGTACCATATGACCTCTTTAATGACAGCAACTCAAATCTATAGTAGGCCAACAGGGATTAAGCAGCATTGTTATGCATATTATAAATGAGCTTGTTCCATAATGCTATTTTAAGGAATGGTTAAGCTAACTGATGCCATCCTTACAAATAACCTTGAAGAAAACTCCTAAGAACAGTCTGGGCTGACATGAAAACTGGTAACTACGGCTGTGGCAGTACGCCTGGAAACTCTGAGCCAATTAGGAGCATGTAAGTCATCGTCCAAGAGCGCTTTGGATTAAGCATACTTTTTGACCATACTTCAATCCGGTAGAAACACATGAATTCTGTAAGTTGTTTCATCTGCTTTGAGTGGCAGGTAAAACAGTGTTTTTGTCCTAATTCCTGTTCATTACTCATGCTTCCTGAGTCAGAGGGCAGTAAAACACATTTGAGCTCCAACACATAAATGGATAAACATTTTAATTCCATATAAATAAATAAATGCACAATTCACTACGCTGCAATTAGGCTGAAATCAAGAGGATGACTCAAATGTAAAACATATTTATAGCATCAGTGACTTAAGATGACAACCAATGAACTGTGTATGATCGAGATACTGTAACATTTTTTTGAGTACCTTAATTACACCACTCACGTAGTGTGAATGTGATGTTTCTTATAGCACAGGCTAAATACTGTGGCTACTCTGTTGTTGTATTGCTGTACTTCTTGTAATGTTTACATAAAGATATTACAATAATGTATACTTTTTTATTATATTATACTACATATTATAACATTCTGGAAAACTATGTATACCTGTAAGCTGTTTTGTCAGGTCTTTGTATATTTCCCTGCTTAAGTTCTGGAAGTCCTCCTCTGCCCACACTTTCCCATCAGGTGTGCGAATCTTAGTCTCACTGGTGTTGAAGCCTAAAAAACGAGAAAACACAGAAGTGAGCTTCCTCTCATTCGACAACCTCATAAAACCAAACAATCATTTATCCTAAGTATTTTCGAGTACAGCTATTACTGGGACGGCGCAACCTATGGTTAAGTGCCTCGCTCAAGCTCAATGGTGAAAGCCCTTTCGGGGTTTGAATCTAGGGCTGTGATGGTGGCAGGCTCTTCAATTGCACACACAAAGGCGCCGGCGCGCTGTAGCCTGTATCCTTTCATATCAAAGCACCCGATTTAACTCGTCAGCTCGTGTTTATTTTAGCACTTCAGTCAGTGAATACGCAGCCTGCAAAACACTAAAATAAATATCAAAGAAATAATACAGTTAAACAAAAAAGTAGCCTAAATAAAAAAGTTAAATACACCCTGTCTACAGGACGCGGCGCGACAAAATACTATAAAACTCATTATAATCAGTGATGCTACACTGAATGCAGCACGACATGACAAATCCCCGACAGTAAACTGCCTCGTTCTATTTATGAGGTACTGACACAGAGTTCAAATGTCCTGTGTAGACACTAGACAGACTCAACCTGTTGCGACGCGGTGGTGTCGCGTCCAGTGTAGACACGGTTCACTGCTCCGCTACTGTTATTACTCTTGTATACAAAACTTCGTATTATGCTTGTTAAAGAGTGCGTGACGTCACGTGCACTATCGCCGGTGGCAGTAGACAACCGCGGTGTCAAGCGACCACGCGTCACGGCGACCGTCACAGCCCTATTTGAATCTGCTACCTTTCCTCTCTGTAGTCAACTTACCTTTGTAAATGGGCGCTGGAGGGGCTGGGGCCACTTTCCGAACTTTAGCAGTAGGTACTGTGGTACTATGTGCTGCCGCTCCAATACCCACAGGTTGCTCCAAGTATCCCAGCAGCTTGTTTCTTTCTTCTGTCTCCTCCAAATGTTCCCTCTGTCTGCGGATTCTCTCTTTCAGCTTTTCTAGCTTTTCATCAGGTTGCCGACGCCGCATGTTCTCCAGCCTTATGGAAGCTGTGACTGAACCGGTGATGGATGTCAGGGAAGTCTGGGATGTCTCGGCCTGTAAATGTGTTCTGGGGATGACCTCTGAACCTAGTGGGGCTTGGTCAGGTTGGTGAATGGCGTTGAGAGCAGACAGGTCATTGAGGTAGCGTACAGATGTGCTGTCTACAG
Organism: Sinocyclocheilus rhinocerous; assembly: GCF_001515625.1. Classification (NCBI taxonomy): domain Eukaryota; kingdom Metazoa; phylum Chordata; class Actinopteri; order Cypriniformes; family Cyprinidae; genus Sinocyclocheilus; species Sinocyclocheilus rhinocerous. The sequence goes on along the minus strand of NW_015641805.1, from coordinate 135,735 downwards.
CTGAGGAATGTGGGGTGTCCAGGTCTGCAGTCTGCATGTCTCGGGTGTCACGCTGATAAACCAGCTGGCTTAGAGCAAAGTCAGCCTGAGGGAAGCCCACCTCTGTCGGTAACAAATGGACTTCTGGTTCAGAGTGAGCCTGGGACACTGGCAGCGGAGATGCTTCCCTATATTAAAAACAACAACAAAAAAGACAAGTCAGTTTAAAAATAAAATGTCAGTTTAAAGTGAAGAGCATAAGAGGATTTCCAAGAAAAAAACCTATAATCATTATTATTGCAGTTTCTGGTTGCAAATAAACACTTCTGCTTTAACGTATTAATTCTTTGCAGCTTTAACCTGTATGAAACGAGTGGTTCTCTGAACTCCACTGCACTGAGTTTCCTGGCGTTGCTGTCCAGAGTGCTATTCCTCAAGGGACTACGGGAACTTTTGTCTGGACTGCGTCGACTCCGTGTTCTGGACTTGGATCCACTTTCCTCTGCATGACGTCCATCTGTAGTAAATACATGGAAAACACGAAAACAATGGAAGAGGCAGAACTCAATGTTGTACTATTCCTAATTGTATTTATATATATA
>NW_015641805.1:128701-133188 GCF_001515625.1 Sinocyclocheilus rhinocerous | reverse complement strand
ACCCGGAGCTATGTGGAGCACTTTTTATGATGGATGGATGCATTTTATTTTGCTTCAAAATCTCGATTACTATTCCCTGCCATTATAAAGCTTGGAAAAGCCAGGACATTTTTACATATAATTCTGATTGTGTTCATCTGAAAGAAGAAAGTCATATACAACTAGGATGGCTTGAGGATGAGTAAACCATGGGGTAATTTTTGGGTGAACTATCCCTTTAAATTGATCTAAAGACGCGTTAAACTGATATATATATATATATATGTAATATATACATACACTGTATGTGTGTGTGTGTGTGTGTGTGTGTGTGTAATATTTTCTATTCCACATTGCATACCTGTAGAAGAATTAGAAACATTAATGTAAACACATTAATGTCGCGTCACCTTGACTGGCTCAAAAACAAACACAGCAACTAGTGTTGGCCAATTCACAAATGACGAATGACTCTCATGAGTCAGTTTTTTGATGAATCACTCAAAACTCACAAAGCTGTTACTAAATTAACATATGACTCACTGCATTTCAAGCCTATACTTTCAGTCATATCTGACTTTTAATGCAGCAAGAAAAGTGTTCGCACTAAATATTCATGAAACTTCATTAATAAAAAGAAAAGTTTTACTTCGTAGTGTAATCAAAACATTACATGGATGTCCAGTGAAAACAACAGACTTCTCTCTGGTGACGTATGCCAGATAGATACATCAGATTTCATTAAGATATTTTTGATGAAATCTGAGAGCTTTCTGACTCTGCATAGACAGCAACGCAACTACCACATTCAAGATCCAGAAAGGTAGTAAGGACATCATTGTGTCCATGTCCACATGACATTAGTGGTTCAACCTTAATTTTATGAAAATATGAGAATAATTTTTAGCGCAAAAGAAAACAAAAATAATCATTTTGTTCAACAATTTCTTCTCTTCCGTGTCAGTCTTGGTTCACGAGAGTGTATTTTATTTTCTTTGCGCACAAAAAGTTTTCTCGTAGCTTCATAAAATTACGGTTAAACCACTGATGTCACATCGACTTATTTTAACGATGTCCTTGCTGCCTTTCTGGGCCCTGAACGTGGTAGTTACGTTGCTGTCTATGCAGGGTCAGAAAGCTCTCAGATTTAATCAAAAATGTCTTTGTGTTCCCAAGACGAACAAAGGTCTTACAGGCTTGGAACGACATGAGGGTGAGTAATTAATGACAGAATTAAAATTTTTGGAAGAACTATCTCTTTAAATATTTTTGGCCAATCTGATGCTTTTAGCTGCCAATAAGAATATAGGCCTAATATTTTCAGTTTCGTTTAGGACAACAGTTCACCCAACACTGTCTTCATTTAATCACCCTCATGTTGTTCCAAACGTTTTTTTTTGTACAGCACAAAGAGATGTTAGGTAGAAAGTTACACTGACAATTTCATTTTTATTATCTTTTTTTCTATACTATAAAAAAATGAAAGGTAACCGAGACTCATTCTGCCTAACCTCTACTTTTGTGTTCCAAGGAAGAAAGCCTGCCATACGAGTTTTGCACAACATTGAGGAAACAAGGAAATCATCTAATTCTACAGAATGCATCATGGAGAGAAAAAAACGGGAAAATTTTCTTTTTAATGACAAAGATTTTGCCCATAACAAACAATCCTTAAAAGTGACACGGTTTGTGTCAATGACACAGTCTATTGACATATGTGACCCTGGACCACAAAACCAGTTATAAGTAACACGGGTATATTTGTAGCAATAGCCCAAAATACATTGTATGGGTCAAAATTATTGATTTTTCTTTTATGTAAAAAATCATTAGGATATTAAAGCTGCCAATCTACATATACTGTTGGATAAATGCAAGACAAAAATAACACTGCAGTAAATTGCCAGTGTTTGTCAAGGATAAAGAAACATTTATTTGTTAAGTTGTAAAGGAAGTTAATACTTAACGCTGCAGTCCGTAACTTTTTTTGGTTAAAAATTATCTGAAATCAATATTTGAGCAAGTACATAACGAGTCAGTGTTCAAAACTATCGCCTTACTTTAGCCCGATTCACAACGGTTAGCTTATAATAATGTTTTCTAATCTGAGTGGTACGGGTAGGTTTTCGCAGGAAATTCGAGCATGGCACTGCGTCATTACGTCACGTCTGTAAACATAAAGAAGTTGTCCTGGCTACAAGACTATCGCATGTGAGGATGCTGCAAATGGCGGATCGTTTATAACCGTTTCTCACAGCAGCCAGAATAATTAAATGTATCATTTTGATGGCGGATTTAATCCATAAAGGATTATGTGTTTATGAAACACATGTGAATGAAATAAAATTATATTACAGTTATAAATGTGCTTCTGATTACAGATAGCCTGGGATTACAAAGATTGTATAGCATACCATTGGTAGCGAGATTTATGGTAATCCTTTTTTCCTCAGTTGGTTCAGAACAAACGTGACAGACTTGTTACTTACTGATTCAGATGGCAATATACGGTGAAAATTCTTATTTGGGTCATATTCCAAGACGTAGGCTAGAATCTGTGATTGCGAAGTACAGTAAATATCCACACCAGTGCGGTGACTGACTGCCACACATACTCTTCAGAACATTAGATCCATCCGCGCTGGAGCCGTGCCGGCGCAGAACACCCACAGTCACGCAAGCTAGATAATTCCGCACACAGCTGCAATTCCAGGTTTTCAAACAGAGATGGCGACAAAGAGGCAAAACTTACGACTGCAGCTTTAAATAAATATTTTTAATTGCTATTGTAACAATATTCATTGCGAAAATAACCATACACATAAATTTAAATGTAAATGTTTCTCAGGTTTAGACATCTAACAGTAATAGAGTAGTAGGTAGAGGAAAAAAATGATTCACTGTGATCCTAATACAAAGTAAATATTTTCCAGACTTTTTTGCTGTTAATACAGTGACACTATAAAAGCCAATTATTTAATTTTGGAAACAATGTAATGTTATACTTTTTCAACTTCTAATAGGTTTTAATACATGATAATATAGAGCTACTAAATATATTTTAGTATGAGGGTCCCTCATATTATTAAGGACCTAACAGGCCCCCTTATTACAGGGCAAGGACCCTCTCTGACTAGGCTGTGGCTTGTGTCTCTGCAGTATTAATTAAAAAGTGTATTTGCAGAAAAAAAAGTTGTGATATAATGTTATATTAATAAAGTAGGTCAAAGTCTGAATAACAACATCAGTATGAGAGGCAGAGCATGACACTTTCTTTTAAATGACTTTGTATATTGTGTTGTGATACAATAACAATGATGACAGCCATTCTAATCAGCACATTAAAGATCACTCCAAGATATATATACACACACAACACTGTGAGCTGCATTGTACCAATAAATCAAGTTCTTGCTGGCTTTGGCTTTTCTTGAAAAAAAAAAAAACTGGTTCAGTGTCAGATAAATTATATGGTGTGAGATGGATATCTCAAACACTTCCGAATGAAACGCTACATAAAATGGAAGACAATATAAGGAGCGATTAATCTTGTCATGCAGAGCATGGCACTGCGTCATTACGTCACGTCTGTAAACATAAAGAAGTTGTCCTGGCTACAAGACTATCGCATGTGAGGATGCTGCAAATGGCGGATCGTTTATAACCGTTTCTCACAGCAGCCAGAATAATTAAATGTATCATTTTGATGGCGGATTTAATCCATAAAGGATTATGTGTTTATGAAACACATGTGAATGAAATAAAATTATATTACAGTTATAAATGTGCTTCTGATTACAGAATTACAAAGATTACAAAGATTGTATAGCATACCATTGGTAGCGAGATTTATGGTAATCCTTTTTTCCTCAGAACAAACGTAACAAACGTGACAGACTTGTTACTTACTGATTCAGATGGCAATATACGGTGAAAATTCTTATTTGGGTCATATTCCAAGACGTAGGCTAGAATCACAGTAAATATCCACACCAGTGCGGTGACTGACTGCCACACATACTCTTCAGAACATTAGATCCATCCGCGCTGGAGCCGTGCCGGCGCAGAACACCCACAGTCACGCAAGCTAGATAATTCCGCACACAGCTGCAATTCCAGGTTTTCAAACAGAGATGGCGACAAAAAGGCAAAACGTACGGATTGCAGCTTTAAGTAAAGATCATGTTCCATGAAGATATTTTGTAAATTTCCTACCGTAAAACTTAATTTTTGATTAGTAATATGTTTTTCTAAGAATAGTGTTGTCACGGTAACAAAATTTCAGTATTCGGTACCAATACCAGTGAAAATCCACGGTTCTCGGTACCAATTTCGGTACCAAAGCAAAACACAAAAACATGCTAATTAAAAAATTTGACATTTCATTTAATCCAAACTGTGTACTAGGGGTGGAACGGTTCATGGGAAATAATCGAACCGTACGGTTTTCCACACACGGTTCGGCACGCGCTAGGACCGTGGTTCAACTTAAATCTGACAACGCATCT
>NW_015641805.1:127603-128082 GCF_001515625.1 Sinocyclocheilus rhinocerous | reverse complement strand
GTTCAATGCGAATGCCGTATGCTGGAATATGAGCAGTCATTTATTACGTCATCACCTGGGTGCTGATAGCGCGCGCGCACAGGTGAGACCTGAACTGCACACGTTGATATCTGTGTTTAAACTAAACTCATGTAAGCTTTGCCAGTTTAAACAATTAAGAGCCAGAGAACGCGCGCTCGCAGTGAGAAGATTTGTGCGTGCGTTCATCCGAAGCGCGCAAACCCGCGCCTCAGAACACGCACAAACATTAAGCTCTCTCTGAAGTATTGTGTTTAAATGGACAAATTCACACCAAAATTATGTCAAAATGCCCGTCTTGGTAAGTATCCTATAGCACAGTGGTTCCCAAACCTGTCCTGGAGGACCCCCTGCCCTGCACCTTTTGTATGTCTTCCTTATCCAACACACCTGATTCCACTCATCAGCTCGTTAGTAGAGACTGCTAGAAGTAAATTGGGTTTGGCTGATTAGGGAGACAT
>NW_015641805.1:127045-127479 GCF_001515625.1 Sinocyclocheilus rhinocerous | reverse complement strand
AAAAAAAAAACTAAAAATCACTGTTTATTTTATTTGTATCTTTACTCTATTGTATTTATTTGTGCTGTTGCTTGTAGTTAGATAGATTATTCATATTTTCTTTATTTTTATTTGACAGTATAGTTTTTCCCTAAACATAGCACATACCGAACCGTACCGAAACCGTGATACAAACCGTGAGTAAGTTGAACCGTTCCACCCCTACTGTGTACATATTTAATTTTAAAGGGCTTTTGAAAACCTAGAGTTATTCAGCCAAGAATAACAACTAAGTTAGCTGAAAAAAAAAAAAAGCCCAGAACTGCTTTTCTGACTATGACATGACACAAACAATGTTAACCATTCTCTAACACGCATATTTTAGATTCACAATTCATTTAAAAGCCTCTGGTGTGTAAAAATAGTAAATATCATCATGTCCTCCTGTTTTTTTT
>NW_015641805.1:126073-126976 GCF_001515625.1 Sinocyclocheilus rhinocerous | reverse complement strand
ACTCTATTTGTGGCGGCATATATATGCAAAATCATTCTCTGCCAGCAGGAGGCGCTTGTAAAGATGGAGAGATAGAGGTTTCCCCAGTAACAGCTGTACACAAAGCCGCTCTAGTGATGGGAAGTTCGGCTCTTTTGGCTCAGCTCCCTTAGAAGAGCCGGATCTTACAGCTCCCAAATGGCTCTTTATTTAGTATCACTCTGAGCCTTAAAGAAGACTCTCTCTGAGGGGACCGATGTTGCAACAAATTGCAGTGTCTTCCTACCTTAACCAACGCACTTGCGTTTAAATCCGGCTCTCCCATTCTCTCTCTGTCGCTCTGTGTACCTGGCCTGTACCACTACACTCGCTATCTTCGGAGCTTGTGTCCCCATTAGGAATGCAGCGATTAACCGGTTTCACAATTAACCGCGCTTTAAAATGTCACTGTTAATTAATCGTAAAGCCTCCGCTACACAGAGTGTTTCTGTGTAGATCACATTTATTTGAATTAATTAATTATAACATTTAGCTACTTGAATTAATTATTCGAACGAGAGAGAGGGAGAGAGAAGTGTGTGTGTGTGAGAACCTGCGTCAGCGCGTCTCTCTACAAACATGTGAGTTTAGTTACTTAAACAGTGATTTTACCCTCTCCTTGCTGATGAATAGGTAGCAATTCAGTATCTAAGCTATTTTATTAATAAAAGTCACAGGGCAGGGTTCACAACAAGTTTGTGTCCTCGTGAATGTCTGTATGTGTGCGCAGCGCGATCTCCGATCTCACAAACCAAAATAATAGACATGATTTTCTCAGGCCACATATAAAATCATATGAATTATTATAAAAATTATTAAAATGAATACGTATGGATGACAGTTGATTACAATGATAGTTCAGTTTATTCCCCTCATTATTAATAG
>NW_015641805.1:111958-125998 GCF_001515625.1 Sinocyclocheilus rhinocerous | reverse complement strand
CACTTTATTATCTAAAGAGTGTCCATGTGATTTCATACATTAATAATTTTGTGAAATGAATAAATGCATAATAATCGTCATAACCGTGAAACCGTGATTATTCCTCAGACAATAATCGTACCAACAAAATCTATAATCGTTGCATCCCTAGTCCCCATTCCTTCTTTCACATAATGGCATGATCCTAGTCTGTCCTCCCATGTGATTAGCCGTATGTGTATTTTATTTTCATTTTTTTTGTAACTAAAAAAATTCATAAAAATAAGGCTTTTTTTTTTTTTATAACACTAAATAAAAAATTGCTTACCAACACACAAACCATTCACAATTGCTAAATTGGGCTAAAATAGAAGGCTCCGGTTGAAGATTCGGCTCTCCCCAACAGGAGTCGGCTCTTCTCGTTCGCTACAAAGAATCGGCTCTTAGAGCCGGCTCGTTCGCGAATGACACATCACTACCCCGCTCACAAACGCTGCTCAGGCATTACAGGCAAGATTAAATGAAAATGACAGTCGGTTTCCTTCAGAAATACAGTGATATAAAAACACTCGAACCGGGTTTCGACTTTGACACGTGCAGTGATCATGTTTATTCAACGAAGTCAAAGCCTTTTGGAAAATCTATTTGTGGCGGTCAGTTTTGATATTGTGGCGGGCCGCCACAAATAAATCAATGTATGGGAAACACTGATCTAAATATTAAAAATTAAAATGAAACTTACCTGATTGAACTCTTTCATTTGATCTGGGTGTCTTTAAAGTGTTTTGTTAGTTTGGTGTGTTTCCTCGTTTTGATGTCGCCACGTCTCAGTGCTTTTATGAAGAGAGCGCATCTGCGCACCTTTCGGATAACGCATCAAGAACCTGGTACCGTAACGTTTTCATTTTTTTAGTACCGACTTAGTACCGAGTCTTTTGACAACACTAGCTAAGAACTTTATTTGGACAGTTTTAAAGGCGATTTTCTCAATATTTTTATTTTTTTTGCACCCTCAGATTCCTGATTTTCAGATATTTGCATCTCGGCCAAATGTTGTCCTATTAGGCCTGGGCGATAAAACGGTATCAATATTTATCGACGGTACACCTTCTTCGATAATGATATGAAAAATGTTCGATATAGTGCACGATATAGGCACGTGCTATGAGTGACGCAGACAGCACACACAAACACGAACACATGCTGAAATGAGTGCTGTTTGTTATCGATACCGAACGATATGAAACATTATATCGTTGATACATTTTTTAGCTATATCGCCCAGCCCTATGTCCTATCCTAACAAACCATACATCAATGGAAAGCTTATTTATTCAACAGATGATGTATAAATCTCAATTTTGAAAAATTGACCCTTATGACTGGTTTTGTGGTCCAGGGTCACATATGCAAAGATAAATGTTCAGTTAAACCCTTTTTCCAATTATAAAGACACAGCCTGTACGTGTTCGGTTGCCAGGGACTTTGATAAGAAATAATAAGGCCACCTGTGACACTCACCTGTTAATAAAAGAGATTTAGAACTGTAGAAGTACAAACAGAACAAGCACTTGAACAAAGTGCTTTAGACTGGAGATGCGACAATCTGATCCAATTCTATTTGAACTAATCAACACTTGTCAAAAACGAACAAAATAAGCACAGCAAAAGAATCAAAGCTTTACTCAGCTTTAAGCATCTTCATATACACACACACACACTCTCTCTCTCTCTCTTCAGCTACCCATCGTTTCAATTTCATATCACATTTTGGGAACTGAAACTTCATCTAACCTTGATTACACAACACATACAGTACACATACAGTTATGAGATTATAGTTTCAGTTAATGACAGCTCATATTTAAACAATACTAATCGACTGAATGGATGAGGCATTCATATATTGTGCTTTACTAATGACTAATGAGCAAGATGGACATGTTACGCCTTCATGCATAACCTATAATGTACCAGGACTCACTTTCCAGCAGCTTTATTCAGAGACATGAGTCCACCTTGTCTTCCGGATTGCTGGACACATCGGACAGCTGGTGATTCTGTCACCTCTACCTGCCCAGTGAAAAAGGTGATTTGACACTGAAAGCTCAAAGTCTTGAAGTATTAAACTACCAGTTCAGAAATATTTTACAAATCAAACTGACAACACTCTAGTAAGATGCTGGAATCAACACAGCTAATTTTACAGCAACTGATTAGCCCACCCAATAACCACTCATAAGGATTCACGCTGAATTAAAGGTAAAAGGAAACATGACAGATCAGCAGCATCAGCTGAGAGATCAGCTGACATCACATTCAAATTCAAGATAAAATCTTTGGCGGAGGCTTCTAAAGAGTCTGGCCGCATTAATATATATACTCTGCTTCACCAGAGCTAAGCAAATAGACATAAAACATAACTTAAAAAAGAAAGTAAAAGAGAAAATAAACACAAATTACAGCTAAAGAGCAACATACGAAGCATCATATACGCTTTATACTAATACAGAATGAGAACTACAGTACTCTAACAGACAAGAAAAAAAAAATATATATATATATGAGACTTAAGACATTCATATAATACACGAATATAAAGAAAAACAGCTGACGTACAAAACACATAACTTTAAATGTCAGTCACACAAATACAACTTCACATGAACAACCTTATTGAGGAGAAATCCAACAGCGACTTAAATCAACCAAACACCAACTAGACGTCTATTTTCAACCGACAATTACGTACCTTAGGCAGTTTCACAATATTTAAACGAAATTTGTGGACTGTTTTTAAATCCTCTGGCGAAAGTTATTGCTAACAGCTGCTGCTAACCGGCTAAACCAATAAAGCTCGCTAACAAACTTTTTTTGCGTTTCTGTGACCAGGTTGTCTTTCATTAAGCGTTTAGGTCAGAATGTAATAGGTTAGTACCTACCTAGCGGGTTTGTTGTACCCGCTACCCGCCTTTTGGTGTGTGTTTCCCGGCTTTAATGATAAGTTAGGACGGCCGTTGGCTAGATTTGACGGTCCGCCATTATCCAAACAACTGTTCCAGGAAGTTCACGTCTGAAAGAAACTCGCGATACTTCCGTGAAGAACGTGTTTTTTCCTTGGCCGTGTTTGACATCTAGTGTTCACTAATGGAATTGCAACAAATATCATGTTACTTTGATCCTTGAGACACGGGACAAGAAAACCCTCATTAGAGTTCAAAACAAGGTCAAGCTCTGATGTGTGTACACATTTTCATTTTCTGTGTATAATAACAAATTTTTTTTTATTGTTGTTATTGTAGTTGTTCATTCATTGTGTATTATGGAAAGTTTTCAACAGTTAGGCAAGAACATCTTACTGTTATTCCACATGTGGTGTTTCCAGAGTAGCCTATGTGAGCTGTGTGGAGTGAAAGCTGAGTGAGGAGCACAGTTGCCTGGAGCAAAGAGCAGGTTTTTTGAAAGAAGGACCGTCTGTGTTTTCTCTTGCTTTAGGATTGGCCAGAGCAGAGTGAGGTGGATTCTTGAATCAAAGGATAGACAGAAAGACTATTGTAACCATGACAATTGGTTTGTCATTTTGTTTCTACAATAAATCATTAAAGGAATAGTTCATCCAGAATTGAAAATTTGCTGAAAATTTACTCACCTGCTGGAGAAATTTAGCATTAGCCTGCATCACTTGCTCACATGGAGCCTCTGTAGAGAATGGGTGCTATCATAATGAAAGTCCAAACAGCTGATAGAAAGATCACTATAATCCACAACTCCAGCCCATCAGTTAGTGGCTTGTGAAGGGAAAAGCTGCATGTTTGTAAGAGGCCAAATCTATAATTAAGCCATTTAATTTTCTTGCTAAAATACCAGTCCATAATCCATAATATGGCTTCCTCCAATGAATCAAAATCCACTGACATTACAGAACTGTTACCAACTTTATCCATAAGTATTTCTATTTCTCTTTTGACTTAGACGAGGCAACTTTTTCACTGGAGAAAGCAATATTATGGATTGAGGACTAGTATTTTAGCCAGAATCAAAATTTGGAAATTAAAAAATATTGTTTCTTACAAACCCACAGCTTTTAACTTCACAAGATGTTAGCTGATGGAGCAGTGTGGAGTACTTGTGGATTTTTGTGATTATATGTTTTTTTCAGCTGTTTGGACTCTCATTCTGACGGCACCCATTCATTGCAGAGGATCTATTGGTGAACAAGTGACATAATAGCCTACTTTTCTCCAGATCTGTTCTGATGAAGAAACAAACTCATCAACTCAAGGATAGGTTGATAGCCCACAGTAACCATCAGTTAGTTTGGAATTTCTTTCTCCAATAAAATTAAACAAGCCATGCATTTAGTCTAATCTCTATTTACCCAAAACTAATATTTCCAGATTAAAGTCATTTTAATAATAGCCCTGAACCGAGCTGCTTACCCTACTATCATTGTGTTAGAGCCATAATATGACACATTTAATAATTTATGTTTCCTAATTACCGAGACAGTGACTCTCGGACCCCCTCTGGTGATATAACCTGTCGTACTCAGTTTGAAACGGGGTATTTGTGTTCAGAACCCGCAATCTCTCCCGTAGCCTACATTAACCATTTTAGTGCTGTATCAGAGAGCGCGAGCGAGGGAAAGACAGATGTACTTTTTTCGCTTAACAGAAACATATTTTCAGAATACGGGCACGGCAGAAATGGAAAAGCGGCATCCACTCGCAGGTGAATGTGAAGAATACTGAAGGAAACTCTGCGTTCCTGCGCGCTATTGCAGTGATGGAGCTCAGAGCACTTGTAGCTGCGCTCCGTGTATCTGATGCTGGTAAGCTTATGTTTTTATCCATCCTCATTATTGCACAGAGGAATTACATTTTAACATTGCTATCCACTCAAATTGTATAATTGCAGTGCTTACAAACGTTTTGGTTACGTTAGATTGTGCTTAACTTCTTTCAGTGTGCTGATAAATAAATTTTGTATTCATTTTTATTTATTTGTTTGTCATTAGTCTCTTATTTGTAGTAAATCGTCGTGATTTGCCATGTTAAGTCATTCATCAAATCAAAGTGAAATTTAAATTCTTATTGCATTGCGGCTCTGCTGGGATGAAATTATGATTTATGAGTATTATTTCAACAGAAATAATAACATAGCCTATTAGAAATATAGCATAGCCTATCTATTATAGGCTAATAGGTCTACTTGCAGTGTGCATGTGTGACTTTTAAAATGACTTTTCACAGAGGCGGCATACTGACCCTAGATATTAAATATCAACACTAAATAAACAAAAATGTGGTAATTTAGTTATTATTATTATTATTTATAAAACGACAGAAAAAAATACCTTGCTACGTGTACTGCGTTAGGCTAACCGAGACTTGTCATTTGCACTTAGACCTACATATTGTTGCTCTTTTGTTAGTTTTGATTGCTTCTATTGTCCTCATTTGTAAGTCGCTTTGAATAAAAGCGTCTGCTAAATGACTAAATGTAAATGTAAATGTAGAAAAACTCATAATGTGTATCTGTGTAGCTATCTAACTGCTGCAGTGTCGTATGTTGTCAGCCAGTAAGTTACCATACTGATGTTAAGAGCCTTAGCTACAACATAACACAGTTAATAGCCAATCTCAATTCGAAAGCAATACCTTGTGATTTGAGATGATTCATAAGAATCGGTTAAAGAGTCGAATCAGTAAGGTCATTCATTCGTTCTTGAATGGGACTCGCAAGATTCTGTTCACTAAAAAGAACCGGCTCACTTGAGTAATTTGTTTGAGATTCGGACTGATAGCGTTGTATGTTGTTGATTCACTACAAAGAACCGACTCAGATGAGTCATTCTCTTGATTTGTGATTCGTAGAATAGGATTTGTGCACCTGCAGTGAAGGATTCAAGAAGGTGTAACTGTTGTGTTGTGTTTGTGGAAGAGAAAAAAATATCTACAAGTTTGCAACTTTTGTCTGTGACTTCAGATTTACTGATACACATGTGTGGCTATTCTCTACAACTACAAATTCCGCTGTCACGGACGCTCAGTTGTTTTGCACCAAAAATACCTTCATACATCGCCCCGGAATCGAACTGCACTGGTCGCGTTGCATATTTTGCGCGCACGTAGATCAGCTAGGTTGTAGTGCAGGAACATTGACTACGTCCGAGAGCTGAAAATGCGGTTTACAGAGGTAGGAATAAATAGAACTCATGGTCGAATTGAATATTCTAGATCATTTGACGTAAACCATGTTAAACACAGTTCACACTACCAGAAACGTTTTCGTTCGCCAGTTGTACTTTTTGGTAGCTAGTAGTAGCTTAACACCCTGCGTTGGACCAGAAGATTGACGAGACAAAGCGCATGTTCTTTGCAATTAAGGCCATTTATCTTTATCTTTTCACGTTGTGTATAGCAAAAAATACTAATAATTGTAAACCTACCCCTTTAAATGCAGCTTAAAAGAATAAGAGCTACACCTGTCACTGACCACAATCCAGTCAATGTTCATTTCAAGATAACATGAGCAAGGGCCTCTCAATGCACATTGATTCTTGGTCAGGGAACAAGGTGTTAGTCAATAAAGGTTCTCTGTTGCAAAGTAGATAACAGACATCCCCATTTTTAGAGTCAGCACCCCAGGCAGTGCTGTCGATCGATATCCAGGTGCATTATGTAGTGCTGCTTGAAAAACTACAGAACTGCCACATCAGTCATTAACTGTAACAGGACTAACAAATGGCTTTCCCCATTCAGTTATCACTGCATTATTTATTACTTAAACAGTTACTGGAGAAAAAGATGTAATGTTCATTGCAATGCACTTGAACGGAAGTTCGATTCACTTTTTAATTTGAGAAATAAACATGGCTGCAAACCAGTAGTTTTTAGCCTTAGATCCAGCAATGGTTTCTTTGGCAACACGTTATATAAGGATTTGCATTATTAATAATATCATAATTATTTTCATTATTAATACTATGATGTTATTTTATATTATGTACACACACACATGCACGCAAGATTTGATAAAAAAATCTAACATAATGAGAGATTTTTAAGCAATTTTTTGAAGGACAGTCATTTTAAAAAAATGGTTCACTTACGTCGGTGCTCGTGCTGTAGCCCCCTCAGCACCCCTACTTCCCGCGTCCCTGAGTGGGGGTATATATGCTTTCATGATAAACGTGACTCAATATAATAGACAACCAATCAGAACATAACACACAGACAAGGGAATCACATGACTAAACAGGGACCATGACTAAACTCCAAAATAAAAGACATGAAAACATGAACGTGAAACAAAACCCAAAAACCCACATTACATATCCCCCCCTCTAAGGGCAGCTCCAGACGCCTAAACCAAACCCAAACAAGTCCAGGAGGGTGGTAGAGCGGAGGTGGAACAGGGGGGAGGGATGGAGGGCCAGGCCCATGCAGGGGAACAGGGTCCGAATTGCAGAACAGTGGTGGGCCTGGGCCGTGGAGCAGAGGGCAAAACCATGGGCCAAGGAACAGTGGCAGACAGTGAAACAATGGAGGTCCTGGGCCATGGAACAGTAGCAGACAGTGAAACAATGGAGGTCCTGGGCCATGGAACAGTAGCAGACAGTGAAACAATGGAGGTCCTGGGCCATGGAACAGTGGCAGACAGTGGAACAATGGAGGACCCGGGTCGTGAAGCAGTGGCAGACAGTGAAACTCTGGAGGACCTGGGCCGTGGATCAGAGGCAGGCTGTGGAATAGTGGAGCAGGAGACCAACAGGTCAGATCCAGAGGAGCATTGAGCCATAGCGGAGCAGAAGACCACCTGGTCAACAGTGCAGGCAGGAGCAAATATCCCCACAATGGAACAGATGACCACCACAGCAAAGCAGGTATCCACCAAGGCGGATCAAGTGGGACTGAAACAGAGAGCACAGAGGGGTTAACAGCGGCCTCTGCGGCCATAACAGGACAGGTGGTCAGTTCAGAAATGGCATCTTTGGCCATAACGGGGCAGGCATTGAGCTCAGATATGGCCTCCATGGCCTTTATCTGACAGGCAGAGAGTTCATGGACGGCCTCCTTGGCCGTGACAGGACATGCAGAGAGTTCATGAATGGTTTCCTTGGCCGTGACGGGGCAGACTGTGAATTCAGAAGCAGACGCCACCACCTCGGGAGGTTCTGCAGCGGACGCCACCACCTCTGAGGCAGACTTATGGACAGGTGAGGCCTCTGGAACAGACTCGTGGACAGGAGAGGCCTCTGGAGCGGACTCGTGGACAGGAGAGGCCTCTGGAGCGAAGTGTGCAGCCCACACGCTCAAAATGGCGACTGCCATTACAGGAAGGGCAGCAGAGGGTGGCAGGATCTCTAAGATGGCTGGGCTTGAGAGCGCTGACCTCACCGGGCTTGACATGAGCAGACTCTGAAATAGCGACCATGTCGTGACAAGGCTCTGAAATGATGGCCATGTCGTGACGAGGCTCTGAAATGGTGGCCATGTCGTGACGAGGCTCTGAAATGGTGGCCATGTCATGACGAGACTCTGGACGATCAGCTGAGATCTCACCGACAGCAGGTTACAACATCAATACACGACGAGAGACAATAGGTGCGTTCGACTTGAAGCACAGCTACAGATGGCAGTCAACGAGAGTAGCGCTTGCAGTCGGGGGCGGAGTTGAAAACGGAGCCGTCAAGTCTGACACTTTCTGCTCCCGATAGTGATGCTCGCGCGGTGTTTGCCTACTCAGTCACAGATGAAGTGAATTAAATGCAATATTTGTCAAGACCTGGTAAGGACTCTAGCAGCAGCATTTTGGACTACATGTAGCTTGTTTATTGAAGATGCAGGACAACCACCTAGCAGTGCATTACAATAGTCCAGTCTAGAGGTCATGAATGCATGAACTAGCTTTTCTGCATCAGAAACGTCATCAGAGCTCCTGCAGCTGCTCTGAAAAAGCTGCGCCAGCTGAGTCAGTCGGCTGCTCTCGAAACGCTATCGCGGTACTTTGATGCCACACGTGACAGTGACGTGACAGAGTCAGACAAAATTTCTAACCTGCATGCACTGCTTCAAGTCAGCCGCCGATCAGTCTGCACAGCGCCGCATGAAGTCGAACGCACCTAATGGCAACATGATGGCTACTTATAGCAAACAATACAGGTCACATGACAAGATTCAAGAACCAACCAATGAGAGACAGGACACATGACTAAGACAACCAATCAGAACATAACACACAGACAAGGGAATCACATTACTAAACAGGGACCATGACTAAACTCCAAAATAAAAGACATGAAAACATGAATGTGAAACAAAACCCAAAAACCCACATTACAACTATATTTATTATGAACAATATATGTTTTAGTTCTGTGCAGTATATATATATATTGATTTTAGTTTTATAAGAAAAGTTGAACACTGAATAAAATGTTACCTACCAAGACAGGGTGCCAGCAGTTCCGCATCAGGGTGATTCGATGTCTGGGTTTGTTTCTTTTAGGTTTTGATCTCCATGAAAGCTGCCTGTGAATTCACCAGATCTCCTCACCGCATGTGCCTGGAACTTGTTGGTCTGAAGTGCCGAGTTAAAGAGGCTTGTACCAGACATGTAAAAGGCTTCAGAATGTTTATTGAAGTCCCAGCCCATTTATCCTATTTGCTATGCACATGTGAATGAGGTCTGAGTGAATACACCATGCTTGTGCTTTGATCCAGATTCCCTAGTGCACAGAGTATGAAGCAATGTGATTTTTTACTCTTATTAATGTATATGACATGGATTCTTTGTTTGTTGTCATGGAGACGAGGGTTGAAATTCAAGTTCATTGTTGTGTTCTTAAGTTTTAATTAAGGTTTTTTGTTTTCATGCATCATCTGTTTGAACCCTCAGAATTTGACTTCTTCATGTGACTGTGAAGGCATGTCCTTGTTGACAACAACTTTCGTGCGACCTCAGAAATGTTGTTAAGACACGTTGCTAGAATTAAGCTACTCTCGTTGACTGCCGTCTGTAGCGGTGCTTCAAGTCGAACGCACCTAATGGCAACATGATGGCTACTTATAGCAAACAATACAGGTCACATGACAAGATTCAAGAACCAACCAATGAGAGACAGGACACATGACTAAGACAACCAATCAGAACATAACACACAGACAAGGGAATCACATTACTAAACAGGGACCATGACTAAACTCCAAAATAAAAGACATGAAAACATGAATGTGAAACAAAACCCAAAAACCCACATTACAACTATATTTATTATGAACAATATATGTTTTAGTTCTGTGCAGTATATATATATATTGATTTTAGTTTTATAAGAAAAGTTGAACACTGAATAAAATGTTACCTACCAAGACAGGGTGCCAGCAGTTCCGCATCAGGGTGATTCGATGTCTGGGTTTGTTTCTTTTAGGTTTTGATCTCCATGAAAGCTGCCTGTGAATTCACCAGATCTCCTCACCGCATGTGCCTGGAACTTGTTGGTCTGAAGTGCCGAGTTAAAGAGGCTTGTACCAGACATGTAAAAGGCTTCAGAATGTTTATTGAAGTCCCAGCCCATTTATCCTATTTGCTATGCACATGTGAATGAGGTCTGAGTGAATACACCATGCTTGTGCTTTGATCCAGATTCCCTAGTGCACAGAGTATGAAGCAATGTGATTTTTTACTCTTATTAATGTATATGACATGGATTCTTTGTTTGTTGTCATGGAGACGAGGGTTGAAATTCAAGTTCATTGTTGTGTTCTTAAGTTTTAATTAAGGTTTTTTGTTTTCATGCATCATCTGTTTGAACCCTCAGAATTTGACTTCTTCATGTGACTGTGAAGGCATGTCCTTGTTGACAACAACTTTCGTGCGACCTCAGAAATGTTGTTAAGACACGTTGCTAGAATTAATTAATATCCCACAGGGGCATCTGTTGTTTATTATGAAAAAAAAGCAGCCAAAAAACTCACTCATATGAGATGGTCTTTCAAATGTATCTACTATCTTCTAAAGAATATATTTTAAATGTGATAAAAAGATGGGAGAGAATATATTTGGTTTAGAGGACTGTACTGTACCCATCACTCAGCCATAAGAACATTTGCGGCGAGTTCAGCAGCCCTCTTTTCACATTAACAAGTCTTTTATTGCAGTGTGGTGGCTGCACTAGAAATTTCTGAGTTCTTGAGTGGTAAAATAGGCCTTTTTCTTTAAAAAAATCACAACTTAGTTCTTAGCGGCGAGCATTAAAGGTGCACCAATGCATGAGCGAGGCTGTAATTCAGAGTCTGGCAAGTCATCGATTAAAGCATCTTTTCAGCATAATTAGCCCCTGATTAGTTTTGAGCTCGTTCTCTCTGTCTGTTCTGATGTGAAAGTCTCCGCTCTGTCCTCAGAGGAAGTTACATGCACCTTGATTAAATTCAGAGCTGTTTAATTCAAATGCTCCTCAGGTCTTCAGCACCAGCATTTACAGAAACTCAGCGTGACGTATGGAGTCTCATTTTCAAAATGGGCGAAGCCGTCATGGTGACACAGGCCATTTAGCGTGCCATTATAGGTGACTTGTCAGGGCTCTCCAGAATTCAAACACGCCTTGTAACCGAGTATTGTTTTTCCAGGTTTCTAAATGAGGTAGCCAGACTATCCTATACTTGCTGTAATTGTATTTCACCCCAGTAATAGGGTCCTTTATCATTTCACTGAATGTGATACTTCTTGCCACCTTAAATGTGGCAATTTTCAATTTTTCATTATTCAATTCTATTTATACTCTCAGTTCTACTGCTGGACATAAATATGCCTGCTTGCCAAACATCCTTTATATATGTGTGGATATTTCTTTGGCTCCTTCTCCAGAATACATTTTCATCATCTTTGAAGTGATGTATTTGATTTGAACCTCAAAAGCAAAAAAGTTTACAATCATGAGGTCAGGCTGCTTCTGGCTGAAAGCTTTTAAGTCCTGTGTTGAGGGGCACTGAAACATTTGTGACTAAGGCTGTATTTATCTGTCAGGTAGCTTTCCAGGAAAGGATACACTTGATATTAAACTGTTTTATTATTTCATAACTTTTCCTGTCTTGAAAGTTGCTTCTGTAGGAGTGAGTTTCACTAACTTTTGTTAGAATTGATGCCATATTTTATCAAGCTATTATTCTTATATCTATCAAGTATCAGCTCACATGAAAATTTTGTTGTGATAAACAGTAAAGTGTGTTCAGCTGAATTCAATTTCCGTGTTGTCCGACGGGTATAAAAAAGGTTAGTATACGCGGCAGCGGTCCTGTTAAGCCCTCCTCGTGTTGAGCGAGGCTGTAATTCAGAGTCTGGCAAGTCATCGATTAAAGCATCTTTTCAGCATAATTAGCCCCTGATTAGTTTTGAGCTCGTTCTCTCTGTCTGTTCTGATGTGAAAGTCTCCGCTCTGTCCTCAGAGGAAGTTACATGCACCTTGATTAAATTCAGAGCTGTTTAATTCAAATGCTCCTCAGGTCTTCAGCACCAGCATTTACAGAAACTCAGCGTGACGTATGGAGTCTCATTTTCAAAATGGGCGAAGCCGTCATGGTGACACAGGCCATTTAGCGTGCCATTATAGGTGACTTGTCAGGGCTCTCCAGAATTCAAACACGCCTTGTAACCGAGTATTGTTTTTCCAGGTTTCTAAATGAGGTAGCCAGACTATCCTATACTTGCTGTAATTGTATTTCACCCCAGTAATAGGGTCCTTTATCATTTCACTGAATGTGATACTTCTTGCCACCTTAAATGTGGCAATTTTTGATAACGACTCTCAGTGATTAATAAGATAAACTGACTTGTTATTTGCACGATAGATCTATTTTTGAGTTATGATAGCGATATGATAGTAACATGTTTGTTTATCTTATTCATCTCAGGGGCCATTTAAGTAGGATGCGTTCTTGTGTTCTGTCTTTGCAAGAGTCTTGAGGAACATTTCTACAAGTTTTAGAGTTTTTAACGTAAAAACAAGCGATTCATGGATTAAGATGTGGAGAAAACAATGAGATGCATCACAAGGGTCAAAGACATTAAAGTAATGTTATTTCTTTAAACTATGATGCAAATTAGCCGAATCTGTCCAAATGTGTTGTTCGCACACTAAGTGCTTTGGTTTGTTTTCTTTGAAACTCTTACAGGTTGATGCTGAAAGCGGCAGCGCAAGTCTATATGAATATTGAATCTGACTGTCTGCATAACAGTAAATCTCATCGCTTTCAGGCCCTTGTCTTTGAACCCAGAACCATGCTAATAAATACCCATGACTTCATGCTCCATAAGAAATTATTTCCAAGGGCACTTTGAGCCCTCGCCATATTTCCCAACTGCTCTCAGCCGTTTCATCATGCTTTTTGAAGAGGAGTAACGGATGATCATTATGTGTTTAGTCTTGCTTTGTGTCCACAGGAAAGTTGATGATTGTTTTTTAAAGCAGCTTGGGCTCATTCTATTCATGGTGGTGATAATTAAAATGCATATAGTGCAAATGAGTGTAATAAACAGCAGGGGATGGGGCAGAATTTTTAACTCAAACTATTTCCTTAGATTCATGGTTTATTGGTATAGCCGCTATTACACCGATAGAGAGAAACAAAGTGGAGAATGTTGAGAGGTTGGATAAAAGAAATGGATATATTTTGTCAGATGATTCTCCTAAAGCTCTTTAGGAAATCAAAATAGACAAAAGTAAGACATTGTTGACATAGTGGGAGTACAGAGCTCTATAATTAATGTGGCTAGCATAGCTCAGATAATTTGGTCCTGGAAGAATTTGATGACAAATGTTGAGATTATATTGAAATTTCTCACTTTCGATGGCAGACATTGGTATCTTGATAAATCTGAGCACAATTTGTTAAATTACTGATATTTTTTTATTAAAGTATAGAGGAGACACATCAGGAGAAACCTTGTTTTAGTTTGTTTCATTTAAATATTCAAAATAGCATGCTATATCTCAATTATTCAATTTATTTAAACTTTTTAATTACATTTTTTTTATTTTATATATATATATATATATAT
>NW_015641805.1:91396-111621 GCF_001515625.1 Sinocyclocheilus rhinocerous | reverse complement strand
TACTGGTTCAATTTTTCATTATTCAATTCTATTTATACTCTCAGTTCTACTGCTGGACATAAATATGCCTGCTTGCCAAACATCCTTTATATATGTGTGGATATTTCTTTGGCTCCTTCTCCAGAATACATTTTCATCATCTTTGAAGTGATGTATTTGATTTGAACCTCAAAAGCAAAAAAGTTTACAATCATGAGGTCAGGCTGCTTCTGGCTGAAAGCTTTTAAGTCCTGTGTTGAGGGGCACTGAAACATTTGTGACTAAGGCTGTATTTATCTGTCAGGTAGCTTTCCAGGAAAGGATACACTTGATATTAAACTGTTTTATTATTTCATAACTTTTCCTGTCTTGAAAGTTGCTTCTGTAGGAGTGAGTTTCACTAACTTTTGTTAGAATTGATGCCATATTTTATCAAGCTATTATTCTTATATCTATCAAGTATCAGCTCACATGAAAATTTTGTTGTGATAAACAGTAAAGTGTGTTCAGCTGAATTCAATTTCCGTGTTGTCCGACGGGTATAAAAAAGGTTAGTATACGCGGCAGCGGTCCTGTTAAGCCCTCCTCGTGTGAAGACCGAAGAGTGTAAAGACCATCGACTCTACAGTGCGACTCCACAGTGCAGGGACACAGACAAGGGATATACATGCTAATACACTACTTTCATTTTCTATTGGTCTCTGGAATTGCCAATCTGCTGTAAACAAAGCCTATTTCATTACTTCTATTATTAATCATTCAAAGCTAAATCTCATGGCCCTGACAGAGACCTGGATCAAACCAGAGGACACTGCTACACCTGCAGCACTCTCCAATAATTTCTCATTTTCCCACTCCCCCCGTTTGACTGGAAGAGGTGGAGGTACTGGTCTGCTTATCTCTAATGATTGGAAATTTAATCCTTGGGTAACAACAGCTCCTTTGAATTTCATTCAGTTACTATTACCTACCCTCTTAAAATCCATTTTGTAGTTGTTTATCGACCCATAGGACCACTAGGTAACTTCTTGGATGAATTAGATGTGCTGCTCTCAAACTTTCCTGTGCCATCCCAAAGAAGCTCAAAATCACTTTTACAGACTTTTAAATGAACTGTTCCCTCCTGGTGGAATGACTTGCCCAACTCAATCCGAGTCCTTAGCCATCTTCAAGAATCGGCTAAAAACACATCTCTTCCATCTTTATTTGACCCTCTAACTCTAGCACTCTCTATTCTAATTCTATTCTTAAAAAAAAAAAAAAAAGACTTGTCCCTTTTAGACTTGACCTCTATTCATTTGCTGCTTGTTTTCTTTAAAAAAATAAAATAAATAACACTTGCTCTCTAATCTTTTTGTATTCTATCTGTTTTAGACTTGCACTCTATTCATTTGCTGCTTGTTTTCTTTAAAAAAACAAAAACTAACACTTGCTTTCTAATCTTTTTGTATTCTATCTGTTTTCTTTTCATTTATTATACAATTAACAAAAGCAAAAAAGACCTATAACACTAGCTTGCTCTATTCTTTTTCTATTCTATCGGTTTTCTTTTTATTTGTTATATTATTTAAAAAAAACTTGCTAAGTGAGCTGTGTTAAGCTAACTGAGACTTGTTATAGCACTTGTATATCATTGCTCTTTTGTTGATTTTGATTGCTTCCATTGTCCTCATTTGTAAGTCGCTTTGGATAAAAGCGTCTGCTAAATGACTAAATGTAAATGTAATGAAAATGTGATAAATCCAACTCCCCAATTAAACCATACTAAGAGATGTATCATTCTTGATTGGATGTAAAAATGGCAACACTAAAGCAAAAATGCTTAATGAAGAGTCTTACCGTGTATATGTGGTTGTTTGTTACCAGAAGTTTTAAAGCTGAAATCATTGTCATTATTTTGAGATTAATCTCAGGTGTCAGAGGTTTCAGTGGTGTGAAAATAGATTTCGGTCTCAAGAATGTGTCTGTTCATTTTAATGAGTGTTAAACTATATTGGCACTATGGATAATATGTAGGCATTGAAGCTCAATGCATTTAAGGCCAATCAGAACACTTGTGCAGTCTTCACCACTGCTTAGTGAAAAGGCAGCTGTAGCACACTGTGAAGGTTTCAGCAGCTATTCTTATCTTCCAACACAGTGGCCTTCATTCCAATGGCACTTCAGTCACACACAATGCCGGTCTGTATTCAGAGACTTGTGCGGAGTTTTCCTTGTGATTAACTTAATTAAATTCAGGATTTTTTTTTTTACAATTAAATTAAGCATTTTATTTATTCATCTATTTATTTATTTTTAACTGGAATTGTATTGGTCTTGTCACATGAACTTAGTTGAACTTGTTTAATTTGGCTATACCTTGTAGATGCAATAAAAATGTAAAGGACTGAGATTTCAATTCAAGTCACTATCTATCTATCTATCTATCTATGTATCTATCTATCTATCTGTCTATCTGTCTGTCTATTTTTTGATGAAGTTTATTTCTATTTTAACATCGTAATAAAATATTACTACTGTACTACTGCCAAACAATGGTATGCGTTTTTTTTTTAGCATACATCAAGAAATGAATTAATTACCATATTTTAATTTAGTAGAGTGCTTAATTAAATAAACTACATGGAGGATGATGTTTGGCTTAAAAAAAAAGCTAAATTAGATTACGTTGTGTCTGAATCTGGAACTTGATATACAGTACATCTGGTTCGGTAGATAAAAACCATGTAGTCCCGATGCAAATAGGTTTGCATTCAATTTTATTTTGTATATTTTAAGAATGAGTTCACCCATAAATGAACATTTACCGTTTGACTTTCTTTCTTCTGTCATGTTGTGCACAAGGTTTATGGACCATGCAGTTTTAGGATACTTTTATGGTGCTTTTGTGTCATTTTTGAAGCTTAAATGCTTCAGTCCACATTTATTGTAATGGAAAAGAACAGAGCGACTAAAACATTACATAAACATAAAACATATTCAAATAAACAAGCAAGCACATTCCTGTAAGTGCCAATTATAACACATCCGTTTTCTTCCCTGTGGAAGACACATTTTCTTTGAATCTGTTTTTTCTTAACCTCAAGCTCCTTACTGTCTTATGTCTTTCCTTTCTTGTGTTTTATCTCCCTTTCATTATCGTTTGTTATTTACTTTCCTCTGCGCACAAATATATTCTTTCTCTGGTAAATAAACCGCCTCCTCCAAGCAGCACGGGATGAGCCGTGTTCTGTACATCATCTGTTTCAGCGCTGCGAGATACGCACACACACTCCAGTCACCATACTACAGTAATTAGACACATCCTCACTGCTGTCTCTGTCCCCTGAGCTCTATTGTTTAGGGACTGACAGGTGCTGTAGCTCAGGTGGACGTAGAGGCGAGTTCCTGCAGATGGGTCTTTGCCCCTGGCTGATGTGAGAAACGGACAGACTTTAGGTTAGAACTCGTTTCTGCTGGTCTGCATGTCAAACAGACAGCACTTCATACCGTTTCAGTCCGTCAGCAATGAGTCATGTTCATTGTGAATGTGGCAGAGGGAGAAAAAAAATAATCTTCTTCATACAAGGTTGTTTAGTCTCTCTCTATTCCTCTTATGGAATATAGTTTTTCAGAAGAACAGAATTGCAGAAGAGTTAAACTTGCATGTGCAGCTGCATGGATTTGGGATTCATAGCAGTTCTATAGGCACTATTCAAAATGGTCACTGAAATACCCAGTATTTTCCTCATACCTTTTGTTGACTTCAAA
Source organism: Sinocyclocheilus rhinocerous (assembly GCF_001515625.1). Classification (NCBI taxonomy): domain Eukaryota; kingdom Metazoa; phylum Chordata; class Actinopteri; order Cypriniformes; family Cyprinidae; genus Sinocyclocheilus; species Sinocyclocheilus rhinocerous. Next base: position 107,892 of record NW_015641805.1, on the reverse strand, counting down.
GGCTGTCAGTCCATTCAAATTCTAGACTGGTTGAGTGACACCCAATGTGTCTATTAACTATTAACCAAACTATGTGAGATCAGCCATCAGCCATTTTTGTCAGTAATATAGCAATTCTTTGTGCTTGGGCATTTAATGGTGAATTTAATATATTTCAGTATTTAAAGGTGGGGTAAGCGATTTCTGGTAGCCAATGAGACACGGTGTTACTCACCTATCGAGAAGAAACAAAGCAACCTCGGCGTCCGATCGCAGGCCTTCCGCTCCTTGAGTTCTCTCTAGTGCTGGAAAGCTGATCCGATATTTACATGGGTCCTACTTCTTGCCTTCTTGCCTTAAGCCTTCTTTTGTTCCGCAGACGTTTTACTATTTTTGTTTTTTTATCCACCATCTCTTTCTTTCTGTCGCTCGGCTAATGTCCATCCTGTGCACTGAACGCTCTCTCCTCCACATCATGAGTAGACACGCCCCTTACTGCTGATTGGCTACAAGTTTGTTTTGCTATTCGGCCCGAATCAGTTTTTATTTTAAGATTGTCAGCCATCTTATAATTTATCAATTCTATTCATTCTATATATTAATATCGTGACAGTGAATTCCATACCGCATTGAGAAAATATATTAAACTTTTTTGTTGCCAAGGTTTTTGAGTGAATTCTGGCTAAATGTTGTGTATATTACATATGTGATACTCCAATAAGGGATAAGCGATTTCTGGTAGCCAATGTTGACATTTGAAATCACCAAAACAAACACGCCCCTACCTCGAAAGGGTCTCGCCCCTATTTTGATAGCTCCACCCCATGGCTACAAGTTTGTTTTGCTATTCGGCCCGAATCAGTTTTCTAAAGCGTTTTTGGAAAATCGCTTACCCCACCTTTAATATTAAGGACATTGGTGTTTACTTTTGTATGAAAAACAATGCAGCTGCGTTGAGGTTTAATAAACTGTGGCATTATTTGCAACATGATAACGCTAATTTCTATTATAGGCTGTCCAATCCTGGTCCAGGAAAGCCGCCTTCTGACATGGAGTTGGCCATTTTTAGGGCTGTCTAAATTGCAAAATCCTTCCAGTGCACTGGAATGTTCACTCCCTGAAAAATCCCACAATCCACTACAAAAATCAGGGAGCATCGATGCTCGCTATGCTCCCTTACCACAGAAATTACATCACATTTCTGAAGCATGAAGCATAAAATGCACAAGTCAACTCAAAAAATGTAGTAACATGCAATAGAAGATTTGAAAAGACAAACCGTTTATTATTATTATTCTTATTACTATTATATAATTATATTATTATGTCAGCATAATCACATGGTTAGACAGGTATTGAACGCATTTAGTTAACATTTAATATTATTATTCAGCTGAAATGTTGTAAGGATATGGACAGTAAGAGAGCAATGTGTTTAAAAAGCATAAAAAATAATATCGATAAGATATAGGTCCTGTCTGTTATTGATTATACCAACCAGGAGCGTTCTACAACATTGTACATTGACGTTGTAGTCATTTAGCTGGAAATTGAGTAATCACTAGCTGTATTTCCATTACCCTTCAAATTGCGCAAATTGAAATTGAAAATACACCCAAAGTGTGTCAATGCAAATTCTTCCTTCTATTTCTTATCCCGACATAAACTGCGTTTCCATTACCCTTCAAACTGCACAAATTGAAAATACACCCAATGGAAACACGTCAATTTCGCAAAAACTTCCATATATCGCTTTTTTTTTTTTTTTTACGCTCACATGAGGTGGTTTTTCAGGCAATTCTAAAAAGGAATATATCGCAAAACTGCAATGGAAACAGTTGTTCACATTTACAGGTCACCTGGCATACTTAAAAGTCACATGATCATTCTTTAATGTACTATAACCTCCCAGAAACACCTCATACGTGGCCGCTCTCAAGTATAAGGGACTTTTCTTGCCATTAATGCTTGAATAACCCCTTATTTACACTGCGCATGTCTGCAGCACATTACGGCCAACACGGACACCGGAGCTGATCGCGGCCACTCAGAAGTGTCCCAGAAGTGACTCTCCACACTGCTTCACTAAAGATACACGCATACTTCTCCTTCGAATAAAAATTATGGCTATTGCGGTGCCTGCAATTTACAAAAATCTACAAACATCCGTCGCCATGACTTATCGCGAGAGGAAAAAATCAGTTAACATTAACATCAGCTAATGGAAACACCATCAATTCGCAATAGGTTTTTTGTCAACATTTATAAAATATTGCAAAAGTTTTGCACAAATCTGTAATGGAAACCCGGCTACACTCTTAAAAATAAAGGTGCTTCAAAAGGTTCTTCAAGCGATGCCATAGGAGAACCATTTTTGGTTCCACAAAGAACCATTCAGTCAAAGGTTCTTTAAAGAACCATCTCTTTCTTACCTTTTTGTAATCTGAAGAACCTTCTTTCGCCACAAAGAACCTTTTGTCAAACAGAAAGGTTCTTCCGATGTTAAAGGTTCTTTATGGAACCATTTAGACAAAAAGGTTCTTCTATGGCATCGTGAAGCACCTTTATTTTTAAGAGTGTAGTGTCAATGTGTATTGAGTCAGGGTCCCAGTCCTGTTCCTGGAGGTCTACCTTCCTGCAAAGTTCATCTCCAACTATCTACTACCAAAATTATGAGTTACTATGGCAACACTATCAACGCCAACGCGTTCACGTGCTTGCAGAACTTGTAATTAACATTTAAGCTGGAAATGTTCTGAGGGCTATGATGTGGACCACATAACCACTATACCACCCGACCGCTGTCAGATTTAATTTAGGCGCTATACTTAGGCGGCTTTACTAAGAACTTTCAGGCAGGTGTTTGAGCAGGTTGGAGCTACGCTATTGTAGTGCTTCTCAGACCTGTCCCATTGCGTTGGTAGGCTTCGTCCTAGAAAAGCTGCATATCTCGACTGCCACATTATCAAGATCCATCAAAGGATGTTTCAATTTAAAGGATCCTTGGAAGGCAGTCTTCATTTCTCATCCTTGCTCGCCTGTTTTGAAGGATGCATCAGCTGTATTCTTCAGGACCTTCAGTCCCCTGCAATCTTTTGCACACGTTCCAATTCACTAAAAATAATTAGCTGAAAATGAATTGGCACTGAGCTAGTCCAATGTCATTATGTAATGCAAGACAAAAAATGGTTTTGGAGATGAAGGCATTGTTTTCTTTGGTTTTGTTGTAAATTAATCACATAATGCTATTCTGTGCTTAATATAAACCACTGGGAGACCAAAGACACAGATGGTTGTCATTACCTGTACTGTATTAATATGAAGTCAATTAATATAAAGATTTTTAATATGAAGTGTTCTTCAAATTATAATTTTAATAGTGGTTTCGTGCGGGCCGCCCCTGCAGTCACAACACGAAAGTACTATTAAAATTAAAATGTAAAGAATATTTTGTATTGAAAATGTTTATATTATCTGACTTTCTATTAATGCAATACAGGAAATGACAACCATCTGTGGTCTCCCAAAGGTTTATATTATGCACAATTTATCATGTGATTCATTTACAAATAAACAACAACAAAAAAAAGACATAATGCCTTCACCTCAAAAATCTTTTTTTTTTTGTCTTACATAACATAATGAAATTTATCAAGCTCGGTGTCGATTCACTTTCAGCTGATTAATTTTTCCGTGAATTGGAATGTGTGCAAAGAATTGTGGGCAACTGAAGGACGTGAAGTATACAACTGATGCATCCTTCAAAACAGGCCGAATGAAGGACATGAAATGAAGACTGCCTATTAAGGATCCTTCAAAGTGAGATGAACTTTGAAGCTTTATGATGTGGCAGCCTAGATATGCAGCTTTACAACTCATCAGCTTGTTAATAGAGACTACAAGACTTGGGTTGCGTCTGAAAATGTACACTCTAAAAAATGCTGGGTTGTTTCAACCCAATTTTGGGTCAAATATGGACTAACCCAACTGTTGGGTTAAATTTTGGTTACATTTTTAAATTAACTTTTTAACCCAACAGTTGGGTTAGTCCATATTTGACCCAAAATTGGGTTGAAACAACCCAGCATTTTTTAGAGTGTAGGCAGCTGACTTGTTGCCTTCTCAGGCAATGACAGCATTTCAGCACAAAGGTACCTCCCAAAACTAATTTTTAGACAGACTTATGAGGTAACATAATATTGTAATGATCTTCAACAAAATAGAGAGAGTTTTGGTGATAACTAAGTGAATATTTCATAATTAAAATACTAATACAACAAGTGTGGAAACAGCTGGTCAGAGCATACATTTACACACAAAATGATCACCAACCACAACTTTCAGATCTTTATTTTTAGCACAACTGTCACGGAATGGAATGCATGGGATAGTGGAAAAATATTTTCAGTAGGCTGTGAGCTACACAATGATATTTACTATGCATTACCCATGTTTAAGAATATATATGTGTCAAGAGCCCTCATAGGCTATAGCATAAACCCAGCCACACATGTGAGAACAATACATACCTATTTATGCATAAATACAGATTTCTGATATGTAGTAGCATTATTTACATTTGTGGAAGACCTTCTCTACAACAGAATATAGTGACATATGGAAAAGGTGGAAATAATAAATGCATAAAGGTTTGCAACTGTTACAATCTACCAAATAACTTTATACTTTTTATAACGATAGATATTAATCTCTTACCCTCCTATATGTGCAGCTTATTTATTCCAGATCTTAATGCAGAATGAGACAAATAAACTATTTTCAAGTCTCAGTTCTTTCAGGTTTGTGGTTTTACCTTATTATGTGATGCAAGAGTTTGAACAAAGGCCATTTTTCTCGGAGGGTGCTGCCTGTACTGTCAGAAAAACTACATTAAGCATGCAAACTTTGATCTGTTGCTAGCTAGTAACTGTAAGAGATTCACTTGAGTTACCTAATTCAGTCAATTAGGTTTCTACAAAAGGTATTTGAAAAGAGTTTAGTGTTAAGAAAACCCATTTCCAACTGAATTAAGTTCAGGCAATTGAATATGCAGCCTTTAGATAGTAGACAGTGAGTTTGGAACAGAGCTTATACAGTACATTTATTATTCTATTCTAAAGTGTCTTTTGACATTGATGGCCTCTCTCTTTCCCTCTTTTCTCAGGGATGACGATAATTATAATGAGGATGATGATGTCAATCATGACTGATAAAGCTATGATTAATCCTTCACACAGTGAAATGTACTGTACAAAAAAGGACAAAAACATATCACAATCCAATGATTCAGACAGGAATTTGAATGAAAACCTTCCCTTTTCACAGCCATGGCATAGCTGACACAATGCAACCAAAGCTTGTCATTTATTGTCTGTAGTTGTTTCAGCGTATATTTTCAGCTTCTGCCATTTGTGAAAACTGCACCAATACTTAACCTAACAATCTGTTTCCTGGTTAATCATGAGAATGCCCTCTTACAACCTCATGCTTGTACTAATGTCACATGTTGTAAAAATACCAGTATTGTGCATAGTGTAATCATATAGCCTTTAGTTTTATGCATTAATGTCTATAAAATATTCTTATTCTGACTGTGATAGAACAGTAAAGCTGTTGTAAATGGACTTTTTATGGTAAAATTAATTGTCCACTTGTAGCATGGTGAAATGACGTCACTGAACACAGTAGAACAATTCAGAGAAAAACAACATTACCATGCTAGAGTACCTTAGCTGACACATTTGATTTTGACAGTCATTATTTAGCTGACGGTAATGTGCTTGAGACCATTAACATTGACCATTTTTCTTCACTCAGTGGTTGTGTGAGAAAAACTCCCTAATTGTGGCTCAAAACACTGAACTTGGAAAAGAGCTTATGCTTTTTGTTAACAAGCATACAAGCATTTAGAAAAATAGCAGACATTTGTTGTTGTTTACAAAGTAAAAAAAAATTAGAAAATTTGAAGACACAAAGTATCGTGGTTTTTTTTAAGTATGTAAAACCCAGGATTGTACACCAGGTGTCTAGTTATCGTTCTCTATGTCCATATGGGCTTCAAGGGCCCACACATTATATGATTTAACTACATTAAAATTAGGAAAGAAATTAGTACAACATGGCCATGATTTAACTAAAATGAGGGAATTAATAAATCGTGTCCAAAAATTCACAACTCATGGGAACTAATTCTTAAAGGGTTCGTTCACCCAAAAATGAAAATTCTGTGATTAATTACTCACCCTCATGTTGTTCCAAACCTGTAAGACCTTCGTTCATCTTCGGAACACAAATTAAGATATTTTTGATTAAATCCGAGAGCTCTCAGACCCTCCATAGACAGCAACACAACTGCAATGTTCCCAGGTCCAGAAACATAGCAAGGACATCGGTAAAATAGTCCATGTGACATCAGGGGTTCAACCGTAATTTTACGAAGCTACGAGAATACTTTTTTTTGCGCAAAGAAAACAAAAACAATGACTTTATTCAACAATTGTTCTCCTCCTCATCCCGTCTGCAGCGGTGCGCCGCCATTGTGGAAAGAGTATCAGGACGCATGCGCTTGCTTCCAGTTCATGTAAACAACACATGAGCATGGCGCTGCTGCTTACGTAATACGCACATGTGTCAGCCTGCGCATGCGTCGTTGAATATGCGGAGAACAATTGTTGAATAAAGTCATTGTTTTTGTTTTCTTTGCACACAAAAAGTATTCTCGTAGCTTCGTAAAATTACGGTTGAACCCCTGATGTCACATGGACTATTTTACCGATGTCCTTGCTATGTTTCTGGACCTGGGAACATTGTAGATGTGTTGCTGTCTATGGAAGGTCTGAGAGCTCTCGGATTTAATCAAAAATATCTTAATTTGTGTTCCCAAAATTAACGAAAGTCTTACGGGTTTGGAACAACACGAGGGTGAGTAATTAATGACAGAATTTTCATTTTTGGGTGAACTATCCCTTTAATCTGTGGCCACAATACTTTTCTGTGGAAATCATATGTGGAAATCCATATATATTCCTGCAAAATTATTAAGGCTTCAAGGCTTTTTCAGCTTTAATTTACTGAATAATATTAGGTCTAGAAATAGTTTTTACTCAGAAATGGCTCATAACAATTTTACAACATTTTTACAAACAATTGTAAAGAAATGGCAAGTAACACATTGAATTAATCATGAAAGTAGAACAATTTAAATAGTATTTTATTGTAAAACATACTCCACTAATCTTTGTTAAACTTAAAAAAAAATTTTTTCCCCCATGCCAACTTCTAAAGTTTCTCTGGACAAACTTTGGATATACACTTATGAATTCCTTAAATTTTGAATCTACATCCTTACAATCAGTTTCAAATTGCGAATTGCAAATATTTTTTCCATGCCAGCATCTAAAGTTTCTCTTGAACAAACTTTGGATGACTAATTGGAAATTACAGTTATGAATTCCTTAAATTTTGAATCTTTACAGTTTCAAATTGCGAATTGCAATTTTGTTTGCTGCCTCAATTCAAATTCAGTAACTGACTTGAAATTTAAAAGCCATTTTCAATCGAATTCTGAATGGCGCACAACCCTGGTAAATTCCATGGTAATCATCCAGTACCAGGGTGTCAGACTCTGTTCCATGTTTTGTGTGTGTCACAGGGTATATTTCAAGGTAAGTTTTTGTAAAGGTCATTGTACACTGAGTCCAAAATTTTCGTCCGAAATTTTCGCACGTTAAAAAAATAAATACGACCTCACGTTGTGTCAATCACGTTTACACACAGCCTCCGGAACTTTTGTCTGTCATAGAAAATTCAGATCAGGATCGATTTTCTGCGTTTTCGCATCCGCATTTTGATAGGAAAGTATGAGAAAAAAAACGAAGAAAAAAACGCATACGAAAATTTCGGACTCAAGAGCTAAGGTCCAGTCACACCAAGACGATAACTATATTAGCATCCACACCAATGATAACTTTTTTCCTCTGCTGCTTTAAATGCTCAATTCTGATTGTATGTCGATGTTTTTATCATTCATCAGCTTGAGTTATTCTGAAAGTGTTCCCAATGATATCATTCCTCTGTGCCATTATCGTTATAGTTGTAGTGCGAAATTCTTTTCGATTTAAAACAATATTGTTATAGTTTAGGGATATAATATCTTGAAATTAATGGGTTTTTTTTTTTTAGTATTCTGTTAGTCTCTTAGTTAGCATAGTGCATTTCAATACAAAATGTATAATTGTGGCCTTTGTGTAGCATGTCAGCTAGTCATATTAAAAAGCCCTTTCTGCTTTTAGCCATATTTGTGTTCTTTTGCATCAGATGGAAGTGATTCTAAGAGCTGTGGAGGTTCAGAAGTTCTCATTAATGAGATAGAAATGGTCCACTGCTGATGTTCTCTTCACCTCCTGTGGTAAAGCAATAAAGGGAAATCAATTTCATCTTCTGTATTTCAGGCTGTCTCTGTTGACTCGAGCTCTGATAATACTCCCAGACAGGCTTGCTAAGTGTCGGAGGTGATGAAGGAGGGCAGGAAAAGAGGGGGAGGACAAAAAGGGATTTTGCTGCTTAAAAGGGATTCGGTCAGGGTAGCAGGTGTTTGCAAAGGTTACACGCTCTTTCGCCCTCACCTTGAATTATCCAGCGCTGAGGGATTCGAGTTCAAATTCCTCTGAAAAGCATGAGGGCATGTTTCCGCCCTCTCTGCCTTGCTAACACATCCGGTTCACTGTTCTAAGCGTTCAAGGCTCTAAAATGTTCGCTTTTGTCCGTTTGACTTGAAAGAACTCGAGTCAGTTTTGATTAGATCTTGTTTCCAACTCACCTGGGCCATTCAAAAACAGGACATTTCTCATTACTCGAGTAATTCTTTCCTGTGATTGATTGACCTGATGTTCCCCTGCATTCCTCTTTTGCTGATATAATTGACAGTTTTTTCAGAGATGCGGCCTATATATGACAAAAATGTTAAAAAAGAAAAAGCATGTTAGATTTCCTAATGGACTATGACTCATTGAGTACGTTTACATGGACAACAATACTCCGATTTTAATACGATCAAGACAATACTCTGATTAAGAATCTACCATGTAAACAGAGATTTTTGATTACCTTAAACCCTAAAGTCATAATCGTAGTAAACAGAAATCGAATTAAGACATGTGGAGTATTCCTTTTTCAGTCGCATTACTGAAGTGCAGTAAAGACATGTAAACACCTTAATCACATTATTACCGTCGTGTAGGACTTTTCGCCGCATTTTGCGACAGGATACACACACGGCAGTGCTCAACCGTTTGACGGCAAATAAAAGAGCTTCAACACCGCCATCGTCTGTATGCACGTACAAATAATTAACTGCATTTGAAGCTTTCATAAAATAAAAAATGAAACACCCAAAACTGTACATGGCATCATCACGAAGACAAAATATATGTTTATACGTGAAATTCCGGCGGGGGCGTCGGATGGCATCACGTGGGGACGTAATGACGTGTGCCATTAATCGAACTATGTACTATAACGTAAAACGGGAACATGAAAGGAATATTCTAAAAGCAACTCATGTAAACACCATAATCATAATATTGGCTTATTTAGAATAAGGTAAATAATTAGATTACTGATGTCCATGTAAACGTAGTCACTGAAATGGAGTACTTTTAAAGATGTTGCGTAAACATAGGCAGTATAAGGAAAGATAAACAGTACTGATAAAAGAATAACTTCCAAAACCGGCTGTGTTCCTCCTGGTCCAGGTGCAGCTTGTTAGCTATTTGAGTGGAATAATGGATCTCGTCATTCACTGCCATATATGATTATTACTGGAGACGCTATGCTGTTGTGCTCGTATTTCTTGAGATTTACGGTTTGGATGTTTCATTTCTGTCAGAGTGTCATGGTAAATAGAGAAATGTATTGCTATAACAATGTACTTGTGTTTGTATGTGATGCTAACAGTGATACCTTTAAGTTGCTTACAGTATATGCACCCTTTAAGTGTACCTTTTGAAAAGTTATTGCCCCAGTGACAGCTTCTATAACTTTTTTTTTTTTCTGAAAGTGTATGGTAAAACCATTGTACTCCTTGAAGCAGCTTATGTACTATGAAAATGACCGGTATATGGTAATCGTTCAGGAATGAGGGACACCAGGGCTAGTTATACAGTCATATTGTTAGCTAAAATGATGATTTAATATTTTTTAGAAGTTACTTTTTACATTTTTGCTGTTTAATGTATCATTGTTCTTCTTATTATTACTTCATTATTGTTTTAATGTTTAAATAAAATAAAGGCTGTTCAAGGGCTTTTTTTCTGACAACATAACTCTTATCATTTTAACTCAATCTTATCATTCTTTTCTTTTCTTTAAATCTTACTTAATCTTACTATTAATTTGAATAGTAGAGTGTCACAGTCCCCACAAAAAATTAAGCAACACAACTGTTTTCATTGATAATAATAATAATAGCCTAAATGTTTTTTGAGCATCAAATCACAATAATATGTTGAATTTCTGAAGGATTATGTGACACCGAAGACTGGAGTAATGATGCTGAAAATTCAGCTCACCATCACAAGAATAAATTACATATGAAAATATATTAAAATAAAAAACTTTATATTGGAATAATATTTTATAATATTACTGTTACTGTATTTTGGATCAAATAAATTACCATTACTAAATTAAACATTACTATAAATTACCTTATATTAAATTAAACTGTAAATAAAACATTACTATGTTTTAATTTAAAAAGGCAGTAAATAGTCTACAACAGGTTGTTTAATGCCAGGTTGTGCCCCATATAATTTGACAATATAATAAACTATTGCGGCATGTTGTCACAAAACGGTCAACTTGTGTAAAATAATGCTATTTTGTAGCCAGTATATAAAGTTATATGTCTGGCTTATAAATAACACAAACTGGCTTATAAACAAAGAAGTATTCACTGGAATAAAAGGTGTGACGACTTGCCCCGGTCTGCTTTCAAAAGACCATGGTATTATCTGATACAATAGTAGTGCTACAGTACTTTTTTATAAATCAGCTTTCTCATAGGATGTCTGAAACTTCAATTGATGTCACAATTGATTTTTTATATGTACTGAGTCATCAGTTTAAAAACAATTTCACAGCGGCATTGTTCAGATGTGTTTAGTTCAGATGTGCTCCGGGCTCATTTGCTGCGATCACTTAGGACGGTTTCTCTGATCAGTGTAGGAAATGGACTCATTACGCCCATAATTAACTGACAGTCTGCCACAGAGAACCTTTCCTGGTTTTTGTTTTTGTACTAATGCATTTTTATTTTTCAAACATCCGTCTTCTTTTTCATTTATTTCAGAGTCTAATTAATGGCCTCTGCTGAAACTTGGCACAGGCAGGTGTATGTTTCTCCCTCACTGTTGGAAGCTCTTATTCGTAATTATGCAGCTGCAATTAATCCCTGTACTTCCGAGTCAATACATGGCCTGTCATTAGCTCGCCACGGGTTAGGCTACAGCGAGACTCACAACTGGGCAGAAATGAAATGGATGGACTTGGACCACTGGCGTCAGAATAGAGATGTGACAAAAATATCTTCTCACAATACAATTTTGTCTGTTGTTTAAATAGTGGTAAATAATGATGAAATCTCCATATGGACCTAGATTAGATTGTTTAAGAATCTGTTAAATCACAAATTAGATCTTTTTAGTAGCTCAGTTGTGTCTCCTCCTAGACAGCAATAAGATAAAATGGAGATCTAATGGTGCCTTTTTCTAAAGTCTTCTGCATTTTTCTTTTGAGGAAGAAAAGTCTACAATCAAAGTCAGAGATGTCAATGATTATTTATTTATTTTACCCCACACTTTTGTATTAGTAGTTTATCATAGTTTTCCACTTCAAAAGCATTAAGCATTACAACTATTTTCAGCACTGATAATGTTTCTTGAGCACCAAATCAACATAATAGAATGATTTCTCATGTGACACTGTGAAGACTAGAGTAATGGCGGCTGAAAATTCGGCATTGCCATCACAGGAATATATTACATTTTTAAAAATATTAAAATGAAATGTATTTGAAAACTCCACTTAGTTAAACTCCACTTAAAGCAAATGAAAGCGCAGGTTCTGAGAATGAAACACATTTACATACACAGTCACGTCACTGAGATAATAATATCCACTTTTAAACAGGATTTGGTCTTTTCCCGTTCACCGAAGGCTAGCATCATACTATATTTCACCCCTATTAGTGTTTGAGATGATGTTGGATGTGGGCCACTGTGGTAAATATAGTCTAAACACAAACACCCCTGCATCCTGCTGCAACTGTCAACAGCTGCCCCATTTTCAGCTGGGGTTTAATAAGATGCCACACCGCTTCTGCGTAGATTTGCGTGATGAATCACAGAGCTCGCAGTACAGGATCAGTTTGTGTTTTTCAGTCACATTGTTTTATTTGGCCAGTCTTAGTGATGTATGCCCTGTCAGCTCTGGCTTCATGGTGTCTACATGTTAAAGGGGGCGAATAATTAGAGTTGGACCCTGCAAACAAGGTGCATTGAAAAGGAACAGATACACACTGAAAATGTCTTTTATTTTAGACTATAAATAGCCAATACTATTCCAACAGTATTTCAACTCGAAGCTGCTTGAGATCAAAGCACATATGCATCAGATCAGCGGAGTCAGAGTCACTATGGTGAGCTGACTAGTATTCTGTGATCATGTGGTTGTTTTCACATATGGTAATGACCTGGTTTTTTGAGAGCCAGCTAGTGACAAATGAGATTAGTTACCAGAGAATCCACCAGTGTGCTGTGTGAATCATGCTGAGAGCAGACTTTCTCTGGACTAGATGTGTCTGCCTAGATGATCAGGTGTATTAAAACTGGAGTCTGGGGTATGCTGAGTGGTCCATGGAAAATTGATTTGAAAAAAAAAAAAAACCCTAATTATTTTACAAATCATATTTTTTAGGACTGTCAAAGTTAAAGGAATAGTTCACCCACAAATGAAAATTTGCTTAAAATGTACTCGCCATCAGACCATCCAAGACGTATATGAGTTTGTTTCTTCATCGGAACAGATTTGGAGAAATTTAGCATTACAGCACTTCACTAATGGATTCTCTGCAGTGAATGGGTGCCGTCAGAAAGAGAGTCCAAACAGCTGATTAAAAACATCACAGTAATCCATAAATAAACCACATGACTCCAGCCCATCAATCAAAGCGAAAAGCTTTGTGTTTGTAAGATACAAATTCATCAAGGCGTTTTTAACATCAAATTGTTGCTTCCGGTGTTGAATTCATTACGCAATATTGCTTTCTCCAGGAAAAAAGTCGTTTCATCTGAATCGGGAGAGAAATATGCACAAATCAAGCACTGTTTACTTGCCAAAACAGTTCTAAATAAATATGTTGGTTGCTTTTTATGTGCGAGGACAACAAGGGATGGACTTTCTCATTTTATGAACTATTCCTTTTAGGAACTTAAGATATTTAATATATACAGTTATTTATTGAATTAGATATTGTTAATGTTTCATTCTGCTTCTAAAGACTGGGAATTATGATAATAGTTACAGTTATTTTATTCTGTTGACAACTTTTTATTATTCTTATAATTTTTTAAATAGCTTGCTTCCTATTTTTTTTAAAATAACTAGCTTCTTACTGTGGATTTTAGGCCACTGCCTTAAAGTACTGTGAAAATTATTAAAAGATGCATTTGTATAGCACATTTTCTTTTCAGGTTTCTGCATCTATTGTTACTTTAATAGTGGGCATAATGGTATAAATAAATATTTATCAAATTAAACATTTTCCAGGAAATATATAAAAGGCAGCTATTTAATCACATTGCTGTTAAATACATATTATTCTGTAATAGCATGCTTATTTCTCACACAGTAAGAATGGGTCTTTAGACATTAAATTGCTGCCTATATTGCTTGGCTTTTACTGAAGACTTCTCTGAGAATTCTGGCACTGTTGCATTGTTAAATGAAGTCAAGATATGTTTTGTCAGATTAATATGAGAAACTAATATGGAGAGGACATAGGCATTCTTGAATGAGTTGCTTAATAACAATCTTTTGCATGATTTGTGAGCTTAGCTGGGATTTTATTAGGATTTAATTTGTTTATACACAGCATAACTGATTCCCTCATTAGGTTGATGTGACTCTACTAGAACATTGTCATGATTTTTTTAAAGGCTGTCACTGTTCCAAAATTGTTTTAGAGGCAACGCATTAAACAAGCCTTGTAATGACAGCATTCTTTCTACAACAATGAGGGCTCCTCATGAATGATACTTGAGAGAATATGTCATTTAATTAGTGTCACATTTGACAGTGAATAAGCTAGGGATGCTAAAACTCTTTTCCTTGATGCTCATGGCATTATATCAGCTCTTTGTTTGGTATTAATATTACAGTCAATAGTAAATGTGTTTTTAAAATCTTTGTTTCATGTTGATTACCTCTTTTTTAATTTACAGAAAATAGAAGGGGCAATATATGAATATAATTAAATTAAATAATCATAATTACATTCTGTACATTCCACAACTTGAAATTCCAAGAACTAAATGTTCTTCAGGGTTCATATTAATGGATTTACATAATTTACATGACTCTTCCAGTCGTTCATTATTATGGGTTTAGTTAATTTTTTAAAATATTGTTTTACTCACAAGTAGCCATTTCTTCAAAATAAAATATTTTACAGCTTGGCCAAAAAAAAAAAAAAAGTTAAAATGACTGTTGTTGAAGGGACAAATTAAAATAAGAAATTTGATTATTAGCTGTTTTTATGTATTTTTTTATGTACTTATTTTAAAGCCTGCTTTGTCTTATTTAAAATTATCTTATATAAAGTCATCTAGAGGTCCTTGTGTTATTTTAATATTGTTGAGATACTGTTAGTTTTTATATATATTTTTTATTAATAATGTGTTTTACTTTTTATTTTATAAAAAAATAAGTTTTATGTTTTTCATTATTATTTTGTTACTTTGTTTTTTTTATTTGTCTATATAGTTTTTAAAATTAATTTTAATTTCAGTTTTAGTTATTTTATTACATCAAGTTAAAATAAATGAAAATGAGATATGTTGCCTTGACAACTAGTTTATTTCAGGTGATGCACATTTTTATGGTTTTTGTTTTAATAAACTATAATAGCCCTGCTTTTAGGAAGTGTGCTGAGGCCCCCTAATGCCCCCTGGTTTAGAACTTACCCACTGTTTTCACTTAAAATTGATTTCTGAAATTAATTAAATATAATTGTCTCCTCTCAAACAGAACAATGCTGAGAGTCTGGCCTCAGGATGTTGGAATTGGGCACTTGTTCGGTCAGCGCTCAGACCCTCTCTGACCGCAATGCCCTGGCAGTCCCGTCTTTCAGTCAGGGCATGTGTGGCGGGAGCCCGCCTTCGCAATGTTTCCTCCTTCAGCCTCAGGACCCAGAGAGCTGGCTCAAGCACCGGAGAACCCTGGAGGACGGATCCCGCTCCTGTTCGCTCCTGGAGCCCCAGAGCCTGGCTGACAGCTTCCTGTCCCATGCATCCAGTTTCGACACGCTCTACGTCCCCCACGTCCGTCCCATGGGTCTGGCGCCATCCTCCCTGGATCTCGGAGGGTTGTGCAAGGGGGCGGCAGCGTTGGGTCTGGACCCCGACATGCCCGTCAGCCCGAATATCATTAAACGGCGCAGGGGGGGACTCATTGAACAACGGGACATCATTAAAGCACACCAGGCACACAAGATCCAGAGCACCCCACAGGCCCGGCGCAAGGAATGGGAGTAAGTGGCACATGCACACACACAGCATGCAATTTAATAAGCGCTTCACACATTTTGTAGAATTTTTTTTTTCCCAGGCTTTTATTGGTCAGACTACTTAAAGGAATACTTCACCCAGAAATGAAAATCCCATAATTTACTCACCCTTATGTCGTTCAAACCAGTATGAATAATAAATTTATAATAATGTTCTGCTTCACTGCCATTCAGGGACTCGGGAAGTAGGGGTGCTGAGGGGGCTGCAGCACCCCCTGTTTTCACATGGTTGCAAATGCAACACCAAGTTTGTTCATTTAAATTTATTCAGTTTTAGCATTTAATAATTTATTTGTAATGATCTCATGTAAATTGCGTGGTTGCAAATGCAACGCCAAGTTTGTTCATTTAAATTTATTCAGTTTTAGCATTTAATAATTTATTTGTAATGATCTCTGAAATGTAAATTGTAAGTGGGCTATAATAAACCCATGTTTATCTTTATAAACATGATTAATTTTACTTGTGATGTTTTCTATATGGGATGATTAGCCTAATCCTCGTGAACATGTGACGCTAGCGCGTGTATCAGACATGAACTATACAGAATGCGAACAAGATGAACTTTAATACAAGGAGATAATGGCGCAAAAGCGAATTTCAGATTTTTTTAAATGCCAATCCCAGCAAAAACTTTCCAAAATCGGCATCCAAACAACACCAGCCCCAGCAC
>NW_015641805.1:85251-91360 GCF_001515625.1 Sinocyclocheilus rhinocerous | reverse complement strand
ACTTTCGAAAAGCGGCATCCAAACAACACCCACCCCCCCCCCCCCCTTCACCCAACACGGACACACACAGCACCCCCAACCGAAAACATCTTCCCGCGTCCCTGCTGCCATTACAATGAAGGGGTCTAAAGCTTCAAAAGGCACCATAAAATTATCATAAAAGTAGTCCAAATGACTTGTGCGCTATGTTCCAAGTCTCCTGAAGTCACATGATAGTTGGTAAGATGGACAGTCCGAAATGTAGGATGTTCTTCACTTAAAAGTGCATTCATGAGAGAAGTAGCCATGTCTGATTCACAAACAAGTTGTTGTTTTAGAGCTTGAAAGCTCCATTCATTGTAATTGCATGCAAAGAGAAGAGCAGTAAATTGCTAGAATTTCTTCTTTTGTC
Source organism: Sinocyclocheilus rhinocerous (assembly GCF_001515625.1). Taxonomy (NCBI): domain Eukaryota; kingdom Metazoa; phylum Chordata; class Actinopteri; order Cypriniformes; family Cyprinidae; genus Sinocyclocheilus; species Sinocyclocheilus rhinocerous. Next base: position 90,969 of record NW_015641805.1, on the reverse strand, counting down.
CTTCTTGGAAGAAAGAAACTTCTATGGGTTTGAAACAACAAGAGAGTGAATAAAAGATGAGTCTGAGGTTATTCATTTTGAGAAAATTCGTTGAAGATAACTATGACTAAGATACGTTTTGGCCTTTTAGGGAAACAGTTTACTTCTGTGCAATTATTGATATCTAGTGTTTGAATACAAATGACGACATGCTCAGAATAGGCCTCCTATGTTTGAAACATCATCCAACTATATATTTTAAATGAATCTGCACTGGCGTATGTAAGACGCCCTTGTGTTGGGTCAATAATCTACCAGCAGTCAATTGATAATGCACATTTTTATTAGTATTTTAAATGTAAATATAGTGAATTTTGAGTAATTACTAATTCAATATTGATACATACAAGTTAATTTGATATGTTCAATTAAATTTTAAATGTAAATGTAATTTCACAAATACTTAAATTGAAAAAATCTAGTTTTTACAGTATTTTTAATCAAATTAATTATTAAAGTGTAAAATTTTGAAGTGTGTGTTAGCAATATAAAATTAATCGGCAAATCTGTTTCCAGATATTGACACGAGTTATTGAAACCTATATCGCTTGATCACCAGTTTCACAGATGATCATGTGTTTCCATGGTGATTAGATTCTGTATACTTCAGGTTGCAAAGATGGAGGGAAACATGGGGTTTCACATTGTGTTCCATTGGTGATGCTTGTATATACCACAGTTGGCTTTGTGTGCTTTTGAGGGCTAGTCTTCATCCACGTCCACTTTTTCATCATTAGGGCATGCCGGTGTGGGATTGACAGTTGTTAAACCAGGAGAAAAGTGGGCAGAAAATAACTATTTTATACACTATGAGCTTACTTGTTATCGCTGCCTTATATAGTACATGTCATAACACTGGATAATTATAGGTGTGTTGCATCAAGCAAGAATTTCAGTACAGTCATTTGAGTGAAAGGACTACTGTATGTAAGCACAAAAGAAAAGACTACTGTATCTTTGCAGTGGCTGTTTTTCATCTCATAATAATCCATGCATTATTTGTGGTGTCATTCTCCGTTTACACAGTGGGAAAAAAAGCCTATTTTACATGGTTAAGATGTTCATTAAAGTAAATTTCTTTTAATAATTAATCACTTTATATGGGGGAAATCAGAACTGCTCCCTGGTGCAAAAATAAAACAAATACTTTTATATACTTTAGTATACCAAAATATTGAATGTAAAGTTATGTTTGAACATGTTTAGATTTAACATGGTACCTTTAAAATATAATGAATGAATGAATGAATGAATGAATGAATGAATGAATGAATGAATAAATAAATGAATGATTTAAAAAATGTGAAAAATAAGTGAGGCATAAAATAAGTGTTTTAGGCATAAAATTGTGTTAACTCGACCGCTTTCATCAAAAACATGTTTGAATATCAGTTGACAGCACACTTTTATGTTAAGCATATTTTCAAAAAATTATAAGTCACTGATCACATAAATGATGATCACGCAAGTCATCTGAAATGATATTATGTAAAAATGCTTGCTTTTGATTTATAATTGTGCTGGATAAGGGGTCAGCAACCATTTTGACACAATTAATTTGTCTTTCTGTTTTCTAGATAATTTTTATTATACTATTTAGAAGCAAGAAGTAATATTATAGATGTCTTATTTAGAGAGCAAAAAAATAAAATAAAATAAAAATAGAAGCAGACCAGATTAAATCACCGCTGCAGTACTTGCATGAGTGTGAATGGCTAAAGAGAGTGTGGAAAGAGAAAGAGAGAGCTGTGTCCCGCAGTGCTAGGACATTGCACTACTGAAATGATTACCTCTCATTTGGCTTTAAACACAGAATGAGGGCCTATAATGGCCCTAACGCCCCTGAGACACACTCACACACTCTCACAGCCTCCAGATATACTAGATCCCGCTGAGCTGAGCACATACTATATCAGCTACAGATTTGTTCCCTGTTTTTTTTAATACCTAAATGCACCCTAGTGCTGATTCTGATGTATAAAATGTTTAAACAGTGATGGGAATGTGTCTAAAAGGCATTTTATTAGGTAAGATGATGGAGGTAAGATGAAATATCAATGTACTATAAAAAGGTATTTCAGTGTTTGATTTGTGTAAATGAATGAAGTGCTAATGTGCTTTTCCTGTGAGACGGAGTACATGGGTTTATTTAGGCGACCCATACTTTGTATATTATATGTTTTATTTAGGCTAGGTAAACATGTACCTAGCCTAATTTGATCTATGAATGGCGAAGTAATCTGTTAGCCTGACGGAAAAGCACTGTACGTTCTGTCTTTAGAGTTCGGGGCATGCTGTCACTAATATATATAATGGTGGAAATGTTCAGTGTTTTATTTTATTTGTATTTTTTAGTCAAGACTGTATAGCTGATATCACAATTAGTTAAGTTTTCTTTTACACAATATGGCTAGAATTTTATTATAAGGGTTTTTTTCTACCAATGCAGCGACATTACCTGAAGCTGTTCACAAGTACAGTGTTTCTCATCCATCTAGCCCTGCTGGATAATTAAGACTTTTCAGCAGTGCGTTTGCTTTGAGGGAGAGAAGAAAATGAACGATCCATTCATTGTGGGGTGGGGGGGCTATAAATTGTGACCTGGACTTGACTGAAAATGCAGCTTGTAGGAGAGACTGCTGCTGATAATCTTTTTCTGGCCGTGCAATTTGTATATATTAGAGTGACTTATTAATGCAGTTTTTACGAAGGTATTTTGCTTTCAATAGAAGTGGCTAAATTGAAGGTAACATAAATGTATTAATGTGAATGAATGTATATGAATGATTATCAATGTTTAAATAACCTTAAAGGAATCGTTCACCCCAAAATTTTAATTCTGTCATTAATTACTCACCCACATTTCGTTTCAAACCCGTAAGACCCTCGTTCATCTTCGCAACACAAATAAAGATATTTTTGATGAAATCCAAAAGCTTTCTGACCCTGCATAGACAGCAACGGAACTGACACGATCAAGGCCTAGAAAGGTAGTAAGGACATTGTTAAAATAGTCCATGTGATGTCAGTGGTTCAACCGCAATTTTATGAAGGTTCAAGAATACTTTTTGTGCGCAAAGAAAACAAAAATAACAACTTTATTCAACAATTTCTTCTCTTCCGCCATTCACGAGAGTACACGACAAGTTTTCATTTTTGGGTGAACTATCCCTTTAACAGAATTTATCTCAAGGCTTATGCTTAAATGCTTGAAATGTAGTTTTGTAGACAAATATAAATTGTGCCTATGCGAAGATTTTTTACTAAACTGAATTTTGATTGATTGATTGATTGATTCATTGATTGATTCATTCATTCATTCATTCAATATTTATAATCGATACATTTTCTATAACCTATATTTTTATTTTATTTTATTTCTGTGTATTCTATGTGTTTATTCCTATGGACAAGTGTCTTGCATACAATGGAGCTCCATCACTACTGTTTAAAGGCATCCCAGGATGCATCTCATGTAGTTTATTGAGAGAATGTCTGGACTAATATGCAGAGCTGGAATGTAGTCAAAAGGTGGTGAAGGAGCTCAGATATAACATAGATTAGTTTTATAATTAATACATTCTATATTTATGTATGCATTTATTTATTTTGTACTGGATAGTGATAGTGTGGTTCGAATGTCCAGACTAGTTGCTGGATTGGAGGCAAAAGTGGTGACTTTGAAGAAACTTAATTATAACATAGTTGTATATGTAAGCTAACATGTTCACAGCATAATTTCTACAGTTGCATTTTCATTGTTGTTATTTCATACATTTGATCACTTTATTGTTATTCTAATTACGTGTAATAAGAGTAGTAATAACAAGAATGAGTCTAAATTATGGCCATAATATGTCAAAATGTGTCTTTTTTATGGGAAACCTTATGCATGATACAGATAAGCTTTAATAAATAAATGCATTAAATAAATAAATGCATACATAAATATAGAATGTATTAATTATAAATAAAAAACCCTTATAATAAAATTCTAGCCATATTGTGTAAAAGAAAAACTTAACTAATTGTGATATCAGCTATACAGTCTTGACTAAAAAAATAAAATAAAAAAAACAACACTGACCATTTCCACCATTATATATATATATTAGTGACAACATGCCCCGAGCTCTAAAGACAAGGAGGACAAAAGCTTATGTTTCAACGTGACTATAGTAAGGTTACATATGAGTCACAGCTCTTGTAAAACATAAGCTTTTGTCCTCCTTCAGCGCATAGGTAAAAGAGCCTGTGCTTTTCTTGTCAGCAAACAACTGTTTCATATCTAACACTAATGCAAAGCAGTTAATTGGAGAAATGGGAAGCACATAACATCGAATCTATGAGCTTAGCCCATTTTTCTGTCTTATATTTGGTCCAAATTGTCCAGACAGACATGTAAGTGTACTAAAACCATGTCGCATGACTCTGTTGTGTGTGTGAATGTGCTGTGTGACTGCGTGGGAGTCTCTGTTCAGTTGTTAAGTAGCAGACAGGAAAAAGACAAAGCCCGGGAAAAAAAAATTGCTGTCACAAGCGCACAACATCATGTGTCATTTCGCACACATGCAGAGACAATTGTGTTTCACAATATGTCTTGCGCTGGGCTATTATCGCCAACGTCTCTACAGATGCCTAATGGTTTGTTGATGCTCGCCTGGGTTGCGTGATTAAGCACTGTCAGGATAACCCAGCGCATGACGGTAGACAATAGCACCGGTGCAGTCAAGAGTGACACAATGTTTTCATCTCCCATCTGACTTCACTGTATTTAAAGAGGCACAGGTCATAGGCATCGCCATGGCAACCTCGCCGCTGATTGCGTCAAAATCAAAACTCTTGAAAAGTGGCTGGAGCGGATCCTCGAGCCACCCATCCCCATTGCCTCCTTTCAAGATCTAATTAAACCTCTCACTCAAACTGAACTTTGACCCTCATTCTGTAAAACATGGGCAGCTTTGAACACACTTTACCTTGGCCTTTTCATGCAGGCGTATCATAACGCAGCGTATATGCTTGATCACTGGATATAATTGAAGAAGCATAATAATGTTGTCATTTAATGCCACTGTATGGTTTTTTTTTTATATAAAGACTAATAATAATAATAATAAATTTTTATAATTAATCATTAATAATTATCGTTTGTAGATAATAGGAAGGTCTGATGTCACAGATTTGATCTTCAGTTTTGGTAAGATTATTCTATTCTATTCTATTCTATTCTATTCTACAAACCACTTGCACAAACCACCCTGGATGAATGGCAAGCCTATCACAGGTTTTGTTTTGTTTTGTTTTGTTTTATTTGATTTTATTGTTCTATTCTATTCTACAGACCACTTGCATAAACCACCCTGGATGAATGGCAAGCCCATCACAGTTTATTTTATTTTATTTTACTTTATTTTATTTTGTATATTTCATACTAACTATAGTTCAAATCTATTAACGTGTTTACTGACATATCGCTCAAGACTTATGGATATAAAATTAGAATTAAACTTTATTTGGAGTACTACTTGTGCACAATGCACATTTCTTAATATTAAGCCTAAAATGTGTTTTAATGTCACTATTGATGAGGATTGTATGATCTTTGAATATCAGTCTTTAAATGCAAGATATATACTATATACAAGATATATATATATATATATATATATATATACAGGT
>NW_015641805.1:56139-85239 GCF_001515625.1 Sinocyclocheilus rhinocerous | reverse complement strand
CTGTGTTTGGGTATATTAAGCCCTGGTCTGCTATTGTCGCTGTGAGTTGTTGATAAGTGTTACCTTCTTGTGGTTCCATCATGTATTTTGGATGCTTATTTCTGTGGATTATCATTAAAGGATCTTGAACTGCATTTGGATCCGCTGCCTGTTGCCTACTTGTGTTCATTCGTAACAGAGTGCATTGAATTTATTTAATACACGAGTTTCACAATTTGAGTTGAATTACTGAAATAAATGAACTTTTCCATGACATTCTAATTTATTGAGATGCACCTGTATATGTATATATATATATATATATAGTTTTATTTTCAGATATAATGTGAAACAAACATTACAAACATCATTTTTATTTAACAAAAGCAGAACTAACAAGAGAAAGAGAAATAGAAAGAAAGAAAAAGCAACTCAGAAATAATCTATTTAGCTGTCTTAATTATTAATATAAAATAAAATCAAAAAATCAAAAAAATAATGTATATCCTTGCAATTATTTTGCAATAAGAGAAGGTAAATGCTCCAAAAAAGAAAAAAAAAAATTTTTTCTAAAGATTTTGGTTATTTCCTAACATTGAAAAGGATGTTCTCAGGGGTGCAACATGAAATAATTTCATTGATCCAATGTTTTCTAGATGGAGAATGAGCCGACTTCCAATTCACTAATATACATTTTTTCCCAGCCGTACCAGACAAAAGTATGAAATACTTTTTTAAATGCAAGATAGAAGTATACTTGCAATAGAGCACAATCAAATATACTTCAGTATATCTTTAGTTGGACTTCAGTACTACTTCCACACAATTAAATTGCATTAAGTAAAAAATTGGTTGTTCCAATTTAGCAGACTTTAAGTATACTAGTTTATTATACCAAATTGCAGGGTATTTTTATTAAGTACATCAATATATAAATGTATTTGTTTTATACTTAGCATAAAATAAATGTATTTCAAATAGTATATTTATTTTTCACTAGGGCAGGTGTCCTAAAAAGCATATTTTCTTTACTAAATGGTTTGTTACATCACTGAGGGTCAACTCTGTTTTACAATCACATATATTTACATGTATCCGTTACAGTTCCTTATGAGGTTATATTCAAAGCCTATTTTTACTCCCATTTGGCGCTCAATAGGTGTTAATTTTGGACCCTGTGCTCAGGACGTCACTGGAAGGGAGACACATTGTAAGATAATGAGAGAAACGGGGTGGGCAGGAGCTGCTCTGAGAGGAGAACAGTGTAGAACAGAGGCCAGATGACAGACAGGCCTATATTTAGATTATATTCATAAGACAGAGTTACTCGCACATACATTCACAAAACATACAGTACAGTAGCTGCACAGATACATATACAAGCTAAACCTAACCCTTACACAAATCTCAGTGCATTTTTAACTTATAAACGTAAAGACATTTTTTTAGTAAGTCATTTTCCTAATGTCTGTAGGTTTTACTTTTACTATTGTTGGACATTTGGTGACCCAGATGCACATAGATCACATAGATATGCTTAGAGACAATTATGATAAACACACACTCACAAACATTCATAAACACACACACACACACACACACATTGAGTCTGCATTGCCCGTAGCCTGTGTGATCCTCCAACAGGAGTCGGGGTCGTTCATCCAGGTGGAAAACAGAGGTGGTGTTCTCTAGCGTGGACCTGTGGTTGTGACGTGTCGAATGGAATGGCCCGTGGCGCTCTGCTGTCTCCATCATTCACCATCATTCTGTGCTCTGGCCAAGTGCAGAAATGCGGCAGATAGCTTGTGCAGACATTTAGATTTTGTGTCTCAGATGTCCACAACAATCATTGAAAGCGGTGCATGATAAGACTTTGAATGTGATCAGTGCAGTCGATATATCAGGAATACTGGGAATGATTGATGTTTATTGTCATGATTAGAGCCCGACCGATATATCGTTTTGCCGATTTTATCGGCCGATATGAGCCTGTCGCAGATATATCGGTATCAGCGTATATGCCACCGATATGTCACCGATATGAATTTTTTTTTTTACAGAACATAAATGCAGATAAAATGCTTGTAAATGGTGTAATTACGTAGTTTGTCCAGCAGAGCGCACTCCATTGTTTGCTACTGGCGATCTGGATGAAACGCTTTAAAGCTTAAGTGTATGGAATACCATAAAAAATTTGAACGGCCATATCTCCGTAACGGCTGCCTTTTTTTAATCCATAATATCGGTATCAGTATCGGCCCTCAAAAAAGCCATATCGGTCGAGCTCTAGTCATGATACCAGGTGCAGCAGGTCAAAGTCGCACTTACTTTTCTGTTTATAAGTTTTGAAACATGTTTTATATAGGCTACGTAACCTGAATTTAGGAAAATTTATTCTTTCTATTTTTACATATCTTTTGATATACCCAAAAGTTCAAAAGTTTGAAGTCAGATGTTAAAAGAAAGAACAAAAAACTTTTATTTGGCAAGAATGCATTAAATTGTTTAAAAGTGACAATAAATGCATTTATAATGTCACAAAAAATTACATTTCAAATATTTCAAATCAAGAAACCTACCCGCAAAGCTACAGTACTGTTAAAGGTTTCAGGCACTTGTAAAAATGCTGTAAAATGAGAATGCTGTCAAAAATAATGTCATAAATAGATATTCTTTATCAATTAACTTATATTAACTAAATTAAATCCACATTTGGTGTGACCATCCTTTGTTTAAAGTAGCTTTTGCCCTAGGTGCACTTGTACATAGTTTCTCAGGTAGCTTGGAGACGTTGCCACAGTTCTTCTGGATTTAGTCTGTCTCAGTTTGTTCTGTTTCTTCATGTCATTCCAGACAGACTGGATGATGATGAGATCAGATCTCTGTGTGGAGCACTGGCTGTTATCAGACTCCTTGTGCAAACAAAAATCTCACTGGATTATTACAATTAATGGCAAAATGAATGTTTGGAATTGTAAACTGATATTTCCTACCGACACACTACAGCAAAAGATAATAACTGACTTAAAATCATTTTTAGCCGGTGAAAATACTAGTGTTCTAATAATTTTTCTTGTAAGTCCTCCCTGTCTCCTACGAGAGAATTTTCCAATCACATATTCCCATAATCCACATAACGGATCTGTGAGCCCAGGCTTTACTGTACTGCATGACATTATCTTAAATGGCAAACTGAGATATCTCTGATCAGACATCATAACATATTCAGGGTGCCCAACTATTTAAAGAGGTATGGGTGTTTATATTGAGAGGCTGTGGGTATTTTTGTCTTCAGGGGACATTTAAGACGCATTTGAAAGCATTTTCACCTTAAATTGTTCTCTTCAGCCTATAAATGTTCAATAACCAGCAGAGTTTAAATGTCAGACTTGTTTGTCAAAGCTGAATAATGTATGTTGACATGTTGAAAAGGCCTATTCATCAGCCTGATCTGATGTGTTTGTCAGTCTCAAAAGGAGGAGGGACAGAAATGAAGAATGATGTGTTTGGATGCACACGCACAGTCTCTTATTTTTCAGTGTGCTCATAAATTTAGCTTAATGCACAGTATCTAGTCAATAATCAATAATGCTGAAAAAAGCTGACCCATTTTATTTTACATACTATTCTGAAAGTTTTTTGGTAAATTCGAACAATTTGCAGTAATACGTGTAATGTTTTACCATCTATTATGTCTAATGTGTGTGTGTGTGTGTGTGTGTATATATATATATATATATATATATATAATATTCAAAACGATTCTACACTTGAGATGTCTAGTGAGGTAAATAAACTTAATCATTAAGCAAAATTAGATTTTCAGGGGCATTTTTGACCCTAACAAGGGCAAACCATGTAAAAAGCACAGTGTCCGTCAATGTCAAGTACTTCAATAGAATCAGTTAACTGAAATAAATTTTCAGTCTGAACAAATCATGCTCTGCTAGAAATGCACTTTAAATAATTGTTTGGTCCCTCTCTCCTGTATAATATAACATGCACAAAACCCATAACTAGATTGGCCCAATATCATGAAATGGGAATAGCATGAAATATATCAGATATTGGATACAAACAAATATAAAAATATAAACTGAAGCACATATTAGCATTATAAAATCATGTAAATAAAGGGTCACTTTTCATAGAACTTTATAGTTGATATAACGTACTTATTTAAGATAAGTATGTTAGTTATTGACTAAATGTGTTAAATGAGACTTTATATTTATTTATTTATTTTAACGGTGCAGTAGTTTGAATAGTTTGAGGTTGATGGGGAGGGACCAGAGCATGTCAGGTTGATGCATTACATCTGAATGAGTTACTTTTGGATGTATTGATCATCTAGATCTGTCTTCAGTCTGGAGAGAGGAAAAATGAGGATACTGACAGAAAATGTAATTGGTCGCTAAAGCAGATGATTTTTTAAGAAAAGGATCTGACTGATGCACACAGGACATGGTCTGGGATATACTTATAGAGTGTTTTATTTCATAAACATTTTCAGGAACACTTTATTTGACAGTTCATTTCTGTTTTTTCGTAAATACTATTACTTATTTCTTGAAGCTGCATGCTTTCAGTTAAACTTGTTACTGTTATGACTTCTGTTATGTTGCGGTAATTCTATAGGAATATGTAACTGTAAAAAAGTGTTACTAAATAATTTCTTACAATGCAATAAATAAACAATTTCTTGCAATATACCGGTTGTTTGCTAAAAAATCAGTGCTTTTCACCACAGATAGACATCAGTATTACTCACAGCTGCTTCTGAAAAGACTATATATATGGAGTCATAAGGTGTCCAGGACTGGTTTGGGAAATGGTTTCAGTGTAGGGCTCATGTAAGCTCAAGAAAAACCAGGGCAAGCTTACAGACTGACCTTCTGGCTAGATAACCATTACACTGATGATTTCCCCTTTTTTCTGTCCAGACACCTCCAACAAACACCTCCCGCTGACCGTAAGATGAAGGCTGCGTCTCTTAGCTTCAGAGAAAATTGATAGATATTTCTTTTTTTCAAATCTTTTTGTTGTTGACGATAGTCTGCATTCAGTCTTTGTAGCGAGAGCATTTTGAGGTCTTTTGAAGGTCTCACTTTTTTTCCTTTTTGCTTTTAGGTGGAAAATAAGTACTAGTTGTACCTGGAGCAGACTGGTGATGTATTTTTACAATAGTTTACTGTATGTAAGACTAGGTTTGTAGTATTCTTTCCTGAAATGATTCCTCTTTAATAAATAAATAAATACATTTGTTATAGCACTAACTACCTTTTTCTAATAAACCAAAGCCTGTTGATTGCAGATTGCATGTTTTTCTCTTAATAGTTGTTTTGCCTCTAATATATAATGATATGTAACATAACCCCACCAGCTGTGATTTGATGAGTCATTTCAACACCAGGAATGAGCAAACTCATTAAATAATGTAGCTTTAGAGATTGTTTATCACCTGTAAAAAATAATAATAATACAATAATAATAATAAGCTTTTTAAAAAAAAACACACAAAGCACGAGGCATGTTATATTGCCCATTTCATCCTTGTTACTAAACTTTAAACACTCAGAAATGTTATTTCACTACGCATGGGGTGATAAACGATCCATCCATACCGTTCCATTTTTAGTACATTTAACATTACATTTCTGCTGATTTAAGTACAGCGAATGAGATCAACCCATTTGTTTCAGCCGCATTCTAGGTTATGGTGTAAGTAACACAGCTTGCGGAACGGCTTTTGTGTTAAGAATAGACTTCACAAATCATTTTGTTTTTAATTTCAATCTCTCTCCCCTTCTGTTTCTTTGAGATCATTGCCTCTATCAGCTTTCTGTAGTAATGTTGTTGTAGCTTTAATAGACCCAGTCTCAGAGAAACAAAACGTGAAATATGTGCTCTCACACTCCAGTCTGACTCTGTTATACAGCAACACAGTCTTGTGTGTTTTTAATTATTTATGCCCCAGATTTATTGATTTTATGGAAGCCGCTGCTGGCAAAGTCATGAAATTACATGTCAGCCTCTTTGGTTGATGGAAGTGTTTCATTGTAAATTTGCAAGTTTGTCAGTTTGTTAAAAAAAAAAAAAAGGATGAGCTGATTTTTTTTCTTTGAAAATAATTACAGAAAATAATTATACAAATTATTAAATGTTATTGTCACAGATGTTCATTTGACTGTCATTTTTCATCAGTGGGTGCTAATTATTCAGCGTTCTCATTCTCTTGATTAATTAGTGATCTAGAATCTAAAGATATTTGATATGAATCAAAGGATTCTCATAATAAAGGGAGGTCATTGTCTAAGGCTGAATCATTCATATCAGACCACATGAAACAGCTTATGAATTCATTATATTATATGCTTCTTCAGCCATTAGGACATAATTTGCATTAACAAAAGCAGAATCCAAAAAGGAGACTCCCACATACTTCCTGTAGTCTGTTAGGCTGTTTAATGAATTTTCTTTCCCCATTAGCGAATTTCATAAATGAGATTAAAAGTTCCACTCACTCTTATTTTCCCATTTTCTCCATTGATGTGGCCCACAAATGAATTCAAAAGGAGTTATTACAGTGGTCTGTACAAAAAGATTGCTGCTCATAAAAACTACATCATGTTCGTGACTGAACTGGGTGGATAACTAGAGTCTTGTAGACTGTATATCCCCCTAATAAGCAATGTGTTATTGGTCTAGAACAGTGGTTCTCCATTGGCGGGTTGATAAAACAATGCTAAATGCAAATAATAACATGCAACATACTAACCTTATAATTGTGCATGTAGTTTGAATGGTAAAATAGATGGCAGGGCTCAACCATAAACATGGCACACTGTTCTATAACTTTGCGTGTTATTGTACCTGCTTAGTTCATAGTAACATTTAAAGAAACAGTTCACCCAAAATATGAAAATTTGCTGAAAATGTACTCACCCTCAGGTCAAGATATAGATGAGTTTGTTTCTTGATCAGAACAGATTTCGAGAAATTTAGCATTACATCTGCTCACTAATGTATCCAGTGTAGTGAATGGGTGTCATCAGAATGAGAGTCCAAACAGCTGATAAAAACGTCAACATAATCCACATGAATCCAGTACGAAAAGTAAAATCTTGTGAAGTGAAAAGCTTTATAAAAGCATTTTTAAGAAACACATCCATCCAACTTTGTTTAGAACTATTTTCGTTTATAAACAGTGCTTGATCTGTGCATATTTCTCTCCTGAATCAGCTTTTTCAGTTGAGAATACAATATTATAGATAGAGGACTTTTTTCTATTTTAGCCTGAAGCAATGGTTTGAAGTTAAAAAAGCAGCTATTCGCTTTAATTGATAGACTGAAGTCATGTGGATTATTTGTGGATTATTGTGATGTTTTTATCAGCTGTTTGGACTCTCATTCTGACGGCACCCATTCACTGCAGAGGATCCATTGGTGATCAGGTTTTGTAATGCTAAATTTCTCCAAATATTTTCCAAGGAAGAAACAAACTCAGCTACATCTTGGAAGGTCTGAGGGTGAGTGCATTTTTAGCAAATTTTAGTTTTTGTCTACTAAGTAATATTTGTTAACTTTTGTACATTTTGGCACATGATGTCTAATGTAAAATCTGCATCCTGAAGACAAATCTGTTGAGAATCTGGTTTTCAAGGGCCCTTTGGTGCTTTGCAGCTTGCGACGCAGTACAAAGACAAGCGTGGATGAATTGTAGAGGGAGGTGAGTATAGTTGGGGTGGGAGCTTTTAGGAGCATCGCTCCATGCTCAAAACATAAAAGTGATGAGAATACAGCAAATCAGATTAATGTCAGATCTTTCCTTTGCTGTGGAATCACTCACATACACGTTCACACAGCATTTAAATATCAAAGGTGGCAACGTGTTCAGAAACCCTCGGCATACCTGTGAAACAGTCTGTTTTGGGAGAGATCTGACGAAAGAATGGCATTAACCCCATTTTGGTCTCATATGTGATTATGACAAACAGCTGCAGTGCTGTTTCTTATAGTCATTATTACAAAGTAGGTCTTAATTAATGTGTCTGACCTACCTGTTGTGCACCTGGGATAGCCTGAGAAAGGTTTGGCCGGTGAAAGATTGTATGTGTGGTTACTTGTTCTCTTTAGATGCTCCATCATCTTGCCTCTCCATACCTCTATTGGGAGGCCACAGTCATACCTCATGTGTGATGGGTAATGTTTGTTTGGAGAGCGTGCTGATAGATGGAGACAGTTTATAGGTGCATTTCATGGAAGCGTCTCACACCAGCTTCCAGCATTATACTATCTCATCATCTCCCCCTTGTGGTGCATCATGATACTGCATTTACAATCACATTTTTTTTTTTTAAATACTCAGTTTTTCAGTTGTAGAGAAGGAAATATATAATATTGGGAGAAAACTATCCATTTTATCATTATCATTCATCTCAAAGGCAGCAGCTTTTTTGGCGTAGGACTATTTATAGCATGGATTGTAAGTAGCAAGGATCTTTTTTTTTTTACAATAAATAAAAAGAAAACAAGAATAGAAAAAGAATAGAGAACACTAGTGTTAGAGGGAGATTTTTCTTTAAAAAAAAGTTTACACACACACACATACACACACACACACACACATACACACAATCACACACACACACACAAACATATCTGCATGGTTGTTTTGGTTCACAGCTTATAACTCTTTATTGAAGAATTTTTTGACATCCCTTTGAAGAAAATGAATGGAAATAAATGCTTCCACAACCAAGGCCGCTGAAAAATTAGGTGGCACTGCTGTGCTCTATTATCAATAGACCTTAGTCAGGGTAGCACCATATTTAATTTCTGACAGGAATGAAAGTGAGGCTGTGAGGGACAGAAGTACAGTGCGTTCAGTGGATTGCACTGTTGTTAAACACCATACCGATTTGTACAGTGTGTGCCATTGTAAAGACTCTAAGTTTCTCACAGCCTTATTTTCATCCGTTAAATTCAATATGGTGTTAAACCTAACTAGGGTCTATAGAGTGAATAAATCCCTTGGTTAAAGGGATAGTTCACCCAAAAGGTTCATTTACGTACAATGGAAGTCAGTGGCGACTGTCAGCTGTTTGGTTACATGCATTCTTTAAAATGTGTTCTTTTATGCTCAGCAGAAGAAAGAAACTCGTACAGCTTTGGAACAACTTGAAGTGAGTAAATGACAGAATTTTGATTTTTGGGTGAACTATCACTTTAAGACTTAGCTAATTCTCCTTTAGACAAAAAATGTCTGAAACTGTATCAGTGCTTGGACATTTGTGACCTTTATCCTTACATTACATTGTATTACATTGTCATAATCAAAAATCTCTCTTTGATTACTTGATCACATGGAGTGATGCTTCACTTACAGATACTTACGTAACTGAACCTTGCTCAAACCAACACATCACTCAGATGAATACTAACATCTCACATACACAGCACTATCTTCCTCCACCTCATCCTCAGCCCCATCTGTCCCTACCCTGAATCTGTGCCCCTGACGCCCTTGTCTGTGCCAGCGGGGTGAGAGCCAGGCATGCCATCCATCCTCCCTGCCATGTGGGTTATAAACCTCCGGCAAATGCTGCCAGGACCGTCTCCTGAGGGAAGCATTTGAATGGCCACTGTACAGGAAGTGTAATTTACAGTGCTGCTCTGATTCATTTGACTTCATTTTAATATTCAGAGTAGCAAAATGTATTTTACAGAGATGGATTATTTAATCTAAAAAATAGGTGAACTGTGCTATGGCTTTGATTAGGAGGACTGGCGCACTTGTTAGAGCTTGTTAGAATTGCAGATTTTTACTTTATGTTTAATTTTTTACCATAAGGTTTCATACAGTGATGTTTGTATGCAGCCGGCAGTTGTTTGAAATAATCCTCATTCATTAATGCCTCTCTGAGGCTAAGTTTCTTTAAAATTTACTAATATTGCGTCATCCAAATATTTATTTACTTAGTTTACTAAGTCTAATTTTTAGACAGGCTAGAGGGAGATGCTACTGGTTTTAGTCTGGAATCCAGGATTCAGGAGGCTCTGTTTTGGAAATAAGACATTATTTTAAATCTTATTAACATTATTCTTACAAAAACATTCTGTGGACTGTGGATATACCATGGTACAGTGAGAATGCCAGATGGTAATAGAATGATATATTGCCTACTGAACGATAATTTTTCAATTTGATATGTACGCTACATGACTCTTCAGTATTCAGTCATTTTGATCATTATTATTTATTCATTTTTCATGGAACAAAAACATTTGTTGAATTTCCAAATTGCTCTTTTTCATTTTATGACAGTCAATTAGGATGGATTCTGTCAAAAGTTTAAAAGCACAAACAAACAAATAAATAAAATCACAGAAATATCCCAAACGAGCCATATGGGTAAATGATGACAGAATTTCCATTTTTGGGCGGACTATTACTTTAAACAACTGTTACTCTCCAGTGTTGCAATTGTTAACTAACAGAAATTATTTAAAAAACTTGAAAATGAAGCTGAAATAAAATGAAATATAAATATTAGATGCAAACAAAAATGATAAATATTGAAAACAAACAATTGAAATAAAGTTTAAGTACTACAATTAAGTAATGCTAATTTAAAATATAAAAAAAAAATTATAAAAATGACAAAAGCAAAAAAAAAAAACACATTTACTAAAACATGACCTAAAATTAAAATAAAAACCAAAAGCTAATTTATTAATATTAATAAATTCTATAATATCTTTATTATAGTTTATATTATACATTATCTAAACAATAATACTAAAATAACACTGTTATTCTCACGTCTATGGACACTCAGATTTCCTTTTACGCTGTTGCTTCAAGCTGCTACCACTAGATAGAGCTAGGTGTCTGTAGACTACAACACTAATGGACATCAACACTTCACAAACACTACAAAGAGTAACAGGTGTCTCACAGTTTTTTGAGCCATAACCAAATATGCTTTCACCTCCACAACAGAGAAAATGCATTTTAGCTCTTTGATATTTTTGTGACCAGTTAAAAAGGAAACTATCTATAGATTGTTGCAAAATAAGCAGGGATGCTAGTTAGAATGAGCTTGTACTACGTCACATCAAAAAAGAATGACAAGATATTAAACATTCATATTTTTCTCTTGAATAATTCAACATGCTTAGTGTGATGTGATATCCTGGTCATACTAAGTAAACATTTACTTGGCTTGGATTTGCCATTCTTATCTTACTGTATATCTGGTATTTTGTAAATTCACAGTGCAATCAGCCTTTTTAAATAAGTATATGTTTAGGAATGATGTAGAGTGATCACGTACAATAATTAATATCCTGTTTCATGTTGTTGTTCATAGTCCTCCTGTTGCCCTATGTAATTATGAATTTCTGAATCACTGCATAAGGTGGAAACAAGATTGTGTGGCATCAACCTAAATCAAACAAACACGCATTTATATATTTTCGCAGATTTTTCTGCTGTCCTCCAACTGACGATCAGTTGTTGTACACTAAAATAAAACTGAGATTATTTTCTGAATATGCGATTTATATAAGCTTGAGTTATGGTTTCAGCCCAGTCGTTTGAGATGAGGAGAAGACGAGGCTGTTGCTAGGTAACAGAGCACAGAAAACACAAGCCAAATTGCTTGAATTAGGGCTCGGTTGAAATACTGCACTGATCCCATAGATGGGCTTTATTTAGTTTATGTGAGTTGTGATCAAGTGCTCTCGTCTGGGCATTGTGTTGCTTTTGTGGTGACCTTTCTAAGGTGATTATTTCAAATGCTACCCAGGCTCATTGTGCATGAAACGGGATGTGAGAAAGTGTGTCACGTCACTAGATTGGCCAGGACAGGGTGTGTTTTTTCCTGCTGAAACTATTTCTCCAATTTAAGTGACATTTTGGAATATGTTTAATGTTACAGATTACCTTATAAATTTTAGTTTATGACGTCTGAAAGAAACAAGGGGGCTTTAAAGAGCTAATTTGTGACATTTATTGTTGATAAAAAAGACGAAAGGTAATTAAATCAGTAAAACACATGCACTGTTGCAATAAAAATGATAAGATGCTTCTGGTTTAGAGGCATTTGAGTTGTGTTTCATATTTTGCAGCCTCTCATTTCAAATCCCATTTGAGCTGAACAATTAAAAACAGGAGACAATTTATCCTTGACGACAAATATAATGGATTAACTATCCATTTGTTTATGGTCCGTTTGTACCATAAAAGGAGTGAAATCTCTGCCCTATTTTCTGGCATTTTCACCTTTATTATGATAGGACAGATCAGAGCTGACCAGAAGCGAAGTGGGAGAGAGATGGGGACTGGGATCGGTCCTCAAGTCAGGATTCGAACTTGTGACGCCTGTAGCACAACGGTGATGTATTTTGGTTTGCTGCCCAAAAGGCTATCGCCGCCAACAGCTCTGCCCTTTTTAAAGGATTAGTTCACTTCCAGAATAAAAATGTCCTTATAATTTACTCAATCCTGTGTCATCCAAAATGTCTTTCTCTCTTCTTGAGGAAAACATTCCAGGATTTTTCTCCTTATAGTGGAATTCAATGGGAGCCAACGGGTTGAACGTCCAAATTGCAGTTTCAATGCAGCTTCAAAGTGCTCTACACAATCCCAGCCGAGGAATAAAGGTCTTATCTAGCGAAATTTTTTAAATTAGATACGTTTTAACCACAATTGCTCATCTTGCACTAGCTCGACTTCTAGAGTATAAATTATCAGGACATTTTTATTCTGGAAGTGAACTAATCTTTAAAACTGAAAATACAGATGAGTTTGTTTCTTCATCGGAACAGATTTGGAGAAATTTAGTATTACTTCACTTATAGATCCTCTGCGGCAAATGGGTGCCGTCAGAAAGAGAGTCCAAACAGCTGGTAAAAACATCATAATACACAAGTAATCCACACGACTCCAGTCCATCAATTAACATCTTGTAAAAAATCTGTGTGTTTGTAAGAAACAAATTCATCAGTAAGATGTTTTTTAACTTCAAACCATTCCTAAGGCTAAAATAGAGTTCCTATATCCATAATATTGCTTTCTCCAGTAAAAAAAAAAAGTCATCTTGTCTGAATCAGGAGAGAAATTTGCACAGATCAACACTGTTTACAAGCGGAAACAGTCCAGAACTATTCTAAACAAGTATGTCAGTGGATCTTGATGTGAGAGGACAACAGCAAATTGACTTTTTCACTGGAGGAAGCATTGGATTATGGACTCAATAATGGACTTTACAAACATGCAGACTGGAGTTGTGTTGACTATTTGTGGGATAGTAACTAGTAAACTATTAGTAAACTATCCCTGTAAGAACGTGTGTTTGCTCTGGAAGGATGATTCACAATCGAAGTAGGCTATATATCTAGATTTCATTTGAAAGTTGCCTTGTAAGTGAGTGTGTAAATCCTGCAGGTTGGACATTTGGATTGCCTATAGCACATACAGCATGTCTCTGAGTGTGACAGTGGAATGGACATATAAGATTACGGCTGTGAAAGGTGTCTTTTTGTTGAGCGAACCTTGTGCATCCAACAACAGGAGGGAAAAATGAGAAATTCAACAGTGTACAGTCACCATGGAGACCACTATTAGGATGACAAGGACACTACATTATGTGGGAGTGGAGATGTCTTTTAATTAGTTGGGAATTAAATACAAAATTTAAACAGAGAGGTCAGGGTCTGCTGATTTACCTTGGATTAAGGTACTACTAGAACTGTCAAATGTATTGTGTTTTCTGTGATCAAACACAGACCCGTTGGACAGAAGTAGGAGGAGGGAGAGAGAAAGACAAACACAGAGAGACAATTACCAGTCTAGACATTACGTATTTTAAATGATTTCTTTTATGATCAAGTTTATGAAATGAAATGGCTTATGAAAGGCAGTGGGAATCGGTTGTTTTTCTTGTATCACCCTGTCATTGGAAAACAGCAACAAACAGGCAGCATTTTTTTTTTTTTTTTTTGGCATATTTGACTCATATCTGTTTATTTGTTTATAATGTCTACAGCTACGTCTGAACTCATTTTACTCATAAGGCTTCACTATGTAGTGAGTATTGAATGAGTAAACAAACAAGCGGTTTCAAACACAGTATAATGAAAATATCCTCTGATTTTGAAAGACACAAGGAGAGGCAAAATTCCAGTTTTCTTTGCTTTCCTCTTACAGAGCTTACAACAAAAAGGAAAAATTAAATAAAATAGTTCAAATTAATACAATAAATAAAAAATAAATAAATAAATGTAGCTATATATGTGTTATTTTGTTTATATAAGTATTATAACATTGAGATTCTAGTTTTTGTTAACAATTTGAATTGGATTTTCAGCTTTCATGTTAATTTTCGTTAAAGGGGTCATATGATGCTTTTTTAAAGATCATTATTTGGTGTATTTGGTGTAACAGAATATGTTGACATGCTTTAATGTTCAAAAAACACATTATTTTTCAAATACTGTACATTATTGTAGGTGTAGATATGTGGGGTGTGTTAGAACGAGCCGTTTTAGGGGGGCGTGGCAGAGTCTTAACTTTGATAAAGAATATCTCTTTGGTTTTGAGACTTTAGTCTTTGCAACTTCAGGGATCTTATCTATGCACAATCAGCTTGTAACACTCCAAAGAGAAAGGAAAACTTGAAATCGCATCATATGACCCCTTTAAAGTTTTAGTAATTTTGTTGTGTTTTTGTCACTTTTATTAGTTTTTGTTGTTTTTAAATATGATTATATAGTTTTTATTAATTTTAATTTCAGTTTTAGTTTTATTTATTTTAGTAAATCAAGTTAAACTAAATGAAAATATGAAATGATTTCAGTAAAGTTTGACTTCAACATGTTGCTAACCTACCTGTAATGGCGTGATTCTCTAGTAAGCATAAAACACATAGCACAAAGAAATATTGCATCATATTAAACTTTTTAAATGTATTGTATCAATATAAAACGAAATATGTTTATAATGTCTGCCTAGGATTTTTGTTTATTTATTTATTTACTGAGCTCTGTGCAATGCATTCTGGGACTGCACTCTCTGTAAACAATACATTTGATTCTGCCGAATTTGGCCAAAATAAGGTATCTTAAGAGGCAACGTAATTAAGTAGACTACCTTGATGACTATGACTAGGTTTTGGAACAGAGCAACAGTTCCTCTGTCAGCACAGTCAGGCCGACTGCTGCTCTGACCACTCCCATGCTTTCCATAAGCCTTATTCAACAGAATATAATGAAAACGTGTTGACATCTGATGAATGCGTATGCTACAGTACTTCCTCCCTGCTTCTTTCAGTCTACCATTGTCTTTTTCTCTCTCTGACACACTTTCTCTCATTCTGTCACCCTTGCACACACACACACACGCTCTTTTTTTCCATCGCCTCCATGGAGCACAACTGTACTTTCACATTCTGAGTAATTGGCCATTGAGGATGGACACTGGCGGCTCACTGTGTGTGTGTGTGTGTTTGCGGTTTTATTTATAGTAGACCTCAATATAGGGCACCTGTTTAAGTGTACTACTTCGCCTACTCATCTCAGCTGATATAAGTATACACTACCCAGATGTATCTGTAATTGGGGCAAGAATCACCGTGTTCCACACAAGCACACCCTGAAGGCTATTGAAGATCATTAAAGTCATCAAACAGGAAGCCGTCAACTGTATTTGACATTTTCATCATCTGTGCTTCCTAAATCATTAGTTTCTATTCACTTTTGAGGGAGAGAGAGGAGAAATGTCTTTTCATTCATCTTTCGGTGCTGTTTTGCGATAATAACCTCAATCTGGAATGATCTACTGGGTCAATGGACTATTGCAGTTTCCATCATCATTTTTATTAGCCACATCCTCCCCCTTTTCCTCTGCGTGAGATCTCTCACTTTGCAGTTGACTATTATTAGCAGGTCCTTTCGGGCCCTTAAACTGTTCTGCTCATTAATTTTAAGCAGATTAAGTGACATCACGGAATGCCTCACTGTATCTCCTCACACTTTGTTGGGTGCGGTTATTCGCTATAGATAGTTTAATATTTGGTTTCTTTAATTCTCTGTGCAGTTCTCTGTTTTTATCTGTAGTGAGGTAGAGGTGCATGCTGTACTTCTTAAAATTAGAATTAGTTCTTCTTTATCTTCTTTTTTAATGGCCCAATTGGGAAAGGAAGTGGTAATAACCTTTTATTGCTGTTTTTATTGCCTCTTCAACAAATGTAAAATTCAGTTTTATATGTTGCATGGTATTATTTTAATGGCCCAATATGTGAAAAAAAGAAAATGGTAAAATATCTAGGCTAATTTACTAATCTAGTATGACAAAAAAAAACAGAAACTTGTAAAATACGTTTTTTCAAATAATGATGTGCCATGTTTCAGGAGAGTACAAGGTTTAAAGACAAATGCATCCTGCATTACATCTGCACAAACATCTTTGAACTCTGACAGCTTTGTTCCACTGATCCTGTTTTATCTTATTTCTTTCTGAAAATTTGTGTCGTTACCAGGCCAACAAGTACATTCTCTCGCACAAGCCTGTCAGTAGAGCTTGCACACGCGCCGGAAGAGTGAGTTTTAAACACCAATTATCTCTGAGCTCAAAGTCAACTGAACAAGCTGCTCCCAGAATAGAGAGGCTTACACTTGGTACAGGTGTCTGTTATGAGTGAAAAAAGATGTTACAGTGCTTGAAATTGATATCCCTCAAACATTCTGAGTTTTCTTTATTTGACGTGTAAACTGAAACATTGAGGACGGGACTTTTATTCATATTTTATTGAGGGAGAGAGGTAGAAAAATAAAAGGGCGTAGTGACGTCAGCGGGAAAGAAACGCGTTTCAGAGACCGAGCGAGTTGTTGCTTTTTTATGATGTTTTTATTTCTTCATTTATATTTTGCAATAGCGTGAATCGAAGAATAGTTCACGTAGGCCTTTATTAAGAAAATAAATTGTAATTTTGATTTCAAGCGAACTTTTTTTTTTATGTAACTACGTAAAAGAAAGTCTTAAACGAGAAGACGTTTTAAAGGGGTCATTGATGATTGATGATGCTGCTAAAAAGAACATTATTTTGTGTATATGCAAATCTTCCCACATAGTGAGGTAGGTATGTGGGGGCGTGTTCGAACGAGCCGTTTTAGGTAGGTGTGGCTAACTCTTAACTTTTATAAAGAATATCTCTTTGGATTTGAGACTTTAGTCTTTGCAACTTTACAGATCTTCTTTATGCACCAAGAGCTTGTAACACTCTAAAGAGAAAGGAAAAAATGAAATCGCATCATATGACCCCTTTAAAGATATTTTAGTCCTGCGGCTGGTTTATGTAGTGAACGGTTCAAACTTTGTGAAATGAAATGCTTTCACTCCCTTTTGTAATCGCTCGTTGATTGACACAACTTTAATATTGACGCTATATCTTAACCTATTGTTTAAGAAAAACAAAGCAACCTATTCGAATCGTATTTGCATGTCTATAGAGGTTATTTGTCTCGCTTTCAAATGAATTTGCGCACTGTGTCGTTTGGAGAGGCAGCACGCGCTCAGACACATTCGCGCTGTGCATGGTGAGGGGTGGCCAGGCGCGAGAGCCAACCTAAAACAAACCACATCCGCGCCTCACAGCACACACAGTGAAGATGGAGCTTGTTGAACACTGTCGTTGACGCGTGGAAAGATTAAAAAAGATACCCCCCAAAAAAACACAAAAAAACCCTTTAAATTAAGTAAGTGAGATGGAAGAGTGACGAAGGAGGTCAAAACAGACCCGGAGAGAGTTAAAAACGATGACTTTTTAGTTTTACCACGAAGAGTTTGCTCTCCTCCTGTTAAAAAGAATATCTTCATGGGATGTACGACTGGATATTCGGATTATAAACGGTTTTATTCCCCATTTTGCTTTCAGGTAATGTTACTTTTGGTGTTTTGGCGTTTGTAGGGATGGATGTTGGAGTAAGCTACGTGTTGCGCGTGCTTGGAGGATTTAACGGTCGTTTAATAACTCGTCGTTTGTCATAGCAGGGAAACTCTTGCAGTTTGGATGCTTATTTGCAGTTCACTGTGTGGAAGTAAACGTACTTTTTTTTGCACCTGGCTTAGATTTCTCTGTTTTTGCTCCACACAGAATGGCTCGCTTCGGAGACGATGTTCCCGGTCTGCTGGGAGCCGGGGATGGGGGTTCGGAGCGCAGTCGGAACCGGGATGCACCGGCGGTATCCACAGGTGGAGTTTCACCAGCCTTCAAACAGACCAAAGCGCAACGAGCCCGAACCATGGCTCTGTACAACCCCATTCCGGTCCGACAGAACTGCTTCACCGTCAACAGATCGCTCTTCATCTTTGGAGAGGACAACATCGTTAGGAAGTATGCTAAGAAGATCATAGAATGGCCATATCCTTTTGTCTAAACGGTAAAACACGCCCTGCCCCCTAAAACACACGCTAGATGTTGACAGCACATGCACATGTGCTGCCAACACGTATTTTCAAAAGTGCATGCAACTCCTGTGTTCATTTCTGCTGATCTGAAACTTATTGGTTAAATTTGTTACAGTCTCCTCAAAATCTCGACTTTAATTTGAGTTCACTTGCTTACATATGGTTCATATAAAGAAACTTTAGGGTCATAGTACTTTAAGACTCAAAAAAAAAAAAAAAACCTGTAATAAAAAAATGACTATTAGTTAAAAAAAAAATCGTACAACAGGTGTATTCAAGTCTTTTTTTTTGTATTTTGTATTTATAAAAAATGACATCTACAAGTTAGTAAGAAATGCATGTTCAAAATGGAATTCATACAAACAATGACTTTATAAATACAATTTAATATTTTGTGCGGCATAAAGTAAAAAATATATAACTCTCTCTCTCTCTCTCTCTCTCTCTCTATATATATATATATGAATATTGCATAAAAATAGGCTAAAAAGAAAAATGAATGAAGCGTGTTTTTTTTTTGTTTTAAAATATATTAATAATTCAACGACGCTGTCTGCCAGTCAACTTTGTTTGTATACTCACATGCCTTCAACACCACTAGACTAGTTTTTAGTCATTAAATAGATTTTTTTTTAAGACAATTATATAAATGTTTTTTCCAAATATTACATTGCTAAGAATCTGAAGCATGTTTTAAATGATTTTTTTCAAAGATTTATTTTTTAATAATCTCTTTCTCAGTGACCCACTAACATAGTGATTTGCATGTGCAAGATCTGCTGACAGGTTTGTGCGTGAGATTGTACTCATTGACCTGGTAATGACACAAAAGTAAAAAATGATGTATTCTGTTTGTAAATGTACTGAAAATTTCAAAACACTTCTTGTTTTACACTACATAATTCATTGAACTGAATTCAGGACCATGGACAGAGACCATGGACATGAATGTTCCACTATGTTTTCAAACTCAGAAAAAAGCAATAGCTTACATCAGGAGCAGGGCTTTATAATTCAGGGTTAAGAATATTATGTTTTAGCATTCCAAATTACAGTCTGTGCGTAAGTGTCTTCTATTGATGATGAGGTTTATGTTTTGTTATGAGCTCTCTTTGTAATTAATGCTCTGTCAAGATGGTTCCTGATGATGAAGAGACATAAACAATCGTTGATGATTTTGTCAGAAGAGGGAGAAGAGATCTACAACATAATCCTCACAGGAGGTGTTTGGACGCATGTCATTGATTACAGACTTCAAAGTGCAACGGTGTGATTAAAAAAAGCCTTCTCTATGATGCAAATGAGATGAGTCAGTGACAGGAGATGATAAGCTCATCGACCATAGTTGTCACATGTGCGCACTACTGGAACAATTGTTGGGTTTTCATTTGCCCTTTTTTTAATGCCACAGCAGACTGTCCAGACATGATCGTGTGGCTTAGCATTTACTTAAATTAGGCAGAGATCAGTGACTAACTGTAAAGGATCAGTAAAAGCCTTGCTGTAATCCAGTTATTACAGAGTTTGCTGGTTTAAAGCAATAGTGTTTGAGATTTAAAGTCATTTTAGGGAAAATTAAGAGTGTTGTTTGAAAGCCATTGTCAGGTGGAACACAGTATGTACTTATGTAGCTATTACAAGGTTTCTATGGGACTTAAATAGTCTTAATTAGCCCTTCAACAAATTAAGGCATTAAAAAGGTCAGAGCAAAAAGTAATGACAGTGCTAAAATGTAATATTTTTGTCTTGTTTCCCAATACAAATATCCTAAACATCATTAAATCAAGATACATTTACTTGAGATGCAAAATGAAAACAATAAGGCTTGTTTTCTGAGAAATATATCAAAATTAAGTGAGCTTATGCTTAAAACATGAGCAAATATTTGTCAGTGGGGTATGGAACTTGTTCTTGGTTTAATCATAACTTCATTTTGATTAATTTCACAGAAAACAAGACTCATTATCTTATGTAATTTGCTTAAGGAAATGTATTTTAAGAATTTTTAAACATTTGCACTGGAAGATTTAAGAATCTTTTAACATTTTCACTAGAAAACAAGAAAAAATACTAAGGAAGAGTATCACTTTTTGCAGTGTGATCAGAAGGTACAGTAAAAGGGCTGTAGCATTCATTCCCTTATGCAAAACCTTCAATACCCATAATGCACCTTTGCACTTTTTGGTGCCACCCATCTGTTGATCCAATTGCCTGTGGGTGGGAATACAAAAATGCAGAAGTTTGATCTCTAGTTTAAATAAGAGCTCTGGAGCTGTCAAAAGTTCTCTGGTTGACGTGTTTTGCATCATCAGGGAGACTTTTGGTGACAAATAAATGGGGATATCTGAATGCATGTAACATGGAGAAAGAGTACATATTGTTCATTTACATATACTAGTTTAGTAACTTAGTAACAATACAAAACTGGTTGAAAATTGGCGGACCTACACTTTTAACATCCAAAAATATAGCTGTATGGTTATTTGTTTATTTATGTTTTAAAAAGTTCTCTTTGAGTGACATTTAATGTCAAATTTGAAATGAGAAAAGCAGCTATTTGCTCACACATCTAAAAACAAACATCTAAATGCCAAATGCGTATGCATGCTAAAAAGAGAAACTTCTCACTATGCAGGCGAGGGCTGTAAAGTGTGAACCAATCTGAGCCTTACACAGAAGTGTAATTTCCAAAGAAGAGAGACTTTCAATAATGTGTCAGTGTATGTGTTCCCTTGTTTTCAGCTGACTCCAATCCTTGCCTTGTGTTGAATGTCATTCCTGTTGTTTTGAATGCCATGAAGGAGGGATGACATTCGAGCGGGTACATGCTGTGATCGTGTGACAAAAGGTTTGGTTGTTTATTGATGCCTGTTGTAAGACAGTAACATGCTTAATGTTAAAAGCTGTTCAGCAATCTAATGATGAAAGAAGGAGAGTGATTGAGGCTGGTGATATCATGGAAATGTGCTTGTCTGCGCTGATTGATACGTCTTTGTGCGTTCCCTCTTTCATTTGTGACAGCGTGACTCAGAATGTGTGTGTGCGCCTGCATGGTAAATTTAATTATAGCATCTATCTGGTCTCGGCTCTCTCATGTACCTAATGGCCCACTTGCGACATAATGCAAGTGTCAGTGTCGGCGATCACTTTAGGCAGATTTTAAGCATATGGTCACACATCTCTTGCTCTTAAACAGAGAGCTTCAGGGGACTGAAGAGACAGAGGCTCTGCTAATGGTACTGTAATGACTTGGTATTGCCCCAAAATAAATGCAAGAGTCTGTTCCTCAGAGAAAGGAGCAAACTAAATCCCTATGTGAGTGATTCTCAAGTGTATTACAAGAAAAGATCAAGAGCGTAATTAAATATATGTTGTAGACTCATTATGTTTTGGATTAGGAGTCATTAATAGCCAATGGTAATAAGTTGGCAGTTTTTTATGACTTTAGAGCTGTTCACACTCGTGTGAGGAATTGCTTATAAGAGTTTTGTTCCAAAACCCAGCAAACTGCCTATGGAGGGAACACTTTAATGCATCGTAAGTGCGGCACTGAGAAAAAGAGTGTTCTAAAAGGTAGGCGTCTTAATTATGCTACCTCTTAAGGTACCTCGTTTTGATCAAGGTTTCTAAGGTTACCATCACATATATCCTTCAGGTACAAGGCAATCCCATAATGCATTGTTAGAAATTCAAGGGTGAGAGAAATGCTGATTAGAAATATTAGAAAGATTAGAAACATTAGAAACATTGTTATTGTCCAACTCTATTGAGATCAAAAACGCTTTGTGTGGGGCGGAGCTATCAAAATAGGGGCGAGACCCTTTTGGGGTAGGGGCGTGTTTGTTTTGGTGATTTAAAATGTCAACATTGGCTACCAGAAATCGCTTTCCCCACCTTTAAGAAGTTTCATGATGTTTAGGATGCTGCCTTAGAAACTCACTAGGTTTTGAAAAATCTCTTCTGGCATATTTGTATGCTTTATTTTTTTTGTAAACTTTCTTCTGTTCTGAATGTGTGACTGAGCACTGTGCATGATTTTTTTTTTTTTCAAATACATGTAATGCAACATGTATTTTGAAATAGAATGTAATGAACATGAATGTGTGAATAGGTTCATATGTCTAACCCACATACTGTATGCATTTCTGTTGCAAGCATCCTAAATGGATGGTTCTTGTTGTATCATGTTGCACTGTATGACAGCTGTGGCAGACCAGGAAAAGTATTACCTCCTGCCATGTCTCATAATTATAATGCAGCTGAACAATGTTGGGAACAGCTGTTGAAAAGAAGACTTTTCTAGGTGCATTTCGCTGTCAAACAAAGACATTGTGACCTTCCCAAGGGCAAAATAGCTCCCATGCTAGTCTGTCAAGTTCTTTTTGAGTGTTTTTCTAGATGCTGATTACATCATTCAAGATGTCATCAGGATGCTAGTGTTTATGTTGTTATGGTTTCCACAAGGTTACATTGAAACTATTACTTGGTGTTTGCTCCTCTGACAAAAATAAAGTTAATTTTTTTTTTGACAAAAATAAAGTTGAATCTCCATGAGTCAAACACACTTTAAAAAAGTCTATCTTGCTCCAATTTAGATGCATGCATGTCTCCCACACAGTGTTCATTTGTATGGGAGGAACAGTCAGCTTTTGCATGTGATAGTATTGGACGCTGCCCAATTTTGCTAATCTTGTTTCATTTTAATAATGAACTTTCCTTTTTTAGATTTACTAATGTGATACATCATGGGATTTTATCAGAGCAGTAAGTTTTAATTGTAGACTCTTGAAATATATCTGAAATCATTGGCTTTTCAAAAGGGTTATTAAAGCTTAAGCTTGTCAACATGGAATTGAGTTATATCATTAGTAAATTTATAATAGATTTTTAATTTATTTAGCAACCAGTGTGTCTTAACCAGGTGCGACACGGCACGTTTCCATCAACAAGTGATTTGTCTGTTCACACCGAAAGCAAAGATACTGCAGTAGGTGACGTTAACAACCAATCAGAAGATATTTAATGTTTTATACACTGTTATGAGGAGATTTTGGACCAATGAGATAAAATTTAGTGGTGTGGCACATCAGGAATAAAAACAAATAACAAAATGTTCTGTTGCCATATGGACTATAATTAGGGAAAAATTGATTTTTTATTTGAATTTTTACATTTAATAAATTAAAAGTAATTTTTAAAATTACATTTTGAATTGTATTTGTCTGTTGTAAATTAAATCATAATAGATAGCAAATTTGTGAAAAAAGACACACCTCTCCTCATATGTACACACAAACATGCACACACATAGCCTGTGGCATAACCAAAGGTCACACCAGTTTGCAAAACAGCATGTTCACAAAACAGCATCGACAACCTGTGTGTGAGAGCGGTAATTTAGGAAGGCTTTGTTTGAAGTGCCGCTCGACGTGTGATTTGAGCTCAAGCTGATGGAGTTCTGGGAGGAGGGACAGAGATGTGTCTGGAGAGAAATGCAGTCATTTGGTTAATTGGAAAACTTACAGATGGAGTCATTAGGGACGAACATGTTTGTTAGGGTGTGGGTGTGTAGGCAGTGAATGTCGCAGAGGTTTGGAAGCACGTGTTGTTGCCTCTGTTAGTGAATCACATGGGAAGGAGATCATCAGGTGATGTCATTATTTGGCATCTCGATTCCTGAAGTGGGCTGGTTTGGCCACGAGGTCAGGTGGACAGGTCAGTTGTGGTGGGTCGATGGCATCTGCGGGAAGGACAGGGGCTTAATGAAGCGAGTGGGGCGCTTTGCTGCTCGGCCGGTGGGGAAGCCGCAGCTGTTCGCCCCTCTGATCCCCACTGTGTGGCTGAGGGAGGAAGTACCCCACCGTGCCCATACTTACTCAATAATTGATCCTGTCAATCCTAGGCCCTAGGCCTCCCTCCAGTGAACAGGAGAGAGAGAAACAGAGGATGCAGTGGGAGGTGTTAAGGATCTCTTCATTTGCCTTAATCAGGTTTGGAAAATCACCTGATGAATGAGAGTTTTAAATTCAAATCAAATGAATCCTGTTTGCTTTCCTAAATCATGTTCCTGGTCTTATTGTGCCTGGTCTTATTATTCTAAAGAAAGAAAGTTTGCATTTTGCTTATTATTACTAAAGAAAGAAAGTTTGTGAAATGTTTCTTGAGCACCATATCAGCATATTAGAAGGATTAACGAAGGATCATGTGACACTGAAGCTCAGAATGCCAATGAGAGTTCACTGTGGGCTTCTCAGAATGATGACGCAGAAATAGAAACTATTTTTCCACGCATTTATTCTCTGTATATCTCCTAATCACTTTCTCTCTCTCTCATGCTCCAAGCTTTCATTGGATTGAAATGCAATTCATTCTTTTTGCTCATTGAAAAGCACTTTGAACTGTATCACATTCCACTGCCACTACTTGCACTGCTATTTTGAAATATATTCCAGCAAAATGTAGAAATAGACTGAGAGAGCTTGGAAAAGAGAGAATTTGCTAATAAAGTCGCTGAAAGTAATGGCGATACCTGTGATCCTGTGGCTGGACTATTCAATATTGCCAAATTTCCTGAACTTATTTAGAGCTTATTTGAAGAAATATTGAGTATCGTGTGTTGTGGTGGGTACATTGAAAGGATGTTTGTGTAGTCAGTATTGATTGTACGAATGCATTCAGCAGCATGTAGAGAACACTGATGGCTCAGAGACCATATTAATTCTGAGTACTGACTTATGGCAGACAGGAGAGAGCCTGTTGCCATGGATACCGTTCTCTCTCCCTCTCTCTCTCTCTCTCTGTCTCTCTATTGCTCTTTCTCAGATTGCAATGGCTGTAGTCTCTCTTTCTCTCTATGTTCCTCTCACACTCTTTTGCTTCTAATAAAAGCTAAAATAATGTATCCATGTATTAAGTTACCAGCAACATGTTTTTTAAAGAAATACTGTGAGAAATGGCAAAATTATAGCCAAAAACATATCAAAACAGCAAATTGTAGCAAAGGGATGTCAGATTCGTTTTAGATAAAGAGCCGTACACAGGGGAAAAAAGTCACTTTTTGCATTAAAAAATGTATTAAATGTATTAAACCCATGCAGAGCATGTGCACAAGATACTTTCATTTTGAAGATTATACAGCCTTTTTAGAACACTGTTACTTTTAAAATGATCCTCTTTGTATTTATAACATTCTTTTATTTAACCAAACATGTACTGTCTATTTTACCAAAACATATGTTGATTTTACTGTTTATGCCAATGCCAACATGTTGCTATTATGCTACTAGAACAAGAACTAAGCAAAGTCTGGGCTTAATTTAATTAACACAAACTAGGGAAAGAAAGGCACAGAAGAGAGAGACTTCTCCAGAGGTCTGTTCTCTAGCTGCCTGTTCTATTTGTACTGAACTCCCTCTATCTTCTCTGTGTTAAGCAGATTTGGGCTCTTTTATTTACTGTTTATCGTCCCCACACACACTGGCAGAAATTGGCAGGTGCCTACATAGCAAAATCCAACATTTTTCTGTACACATCCAAATCATTGGCTGACTGTGAGCTCACAACCACCAGGGGTCCTGAAAACATCTTGTGAACAGCTGCTCTCTTCCATTTGACAGGACAAGGCATTGGTCTTCATGCACTTGTTGGCTGTGTGTGTGTGTGAGGGAGAAAGAGTGCAGATCTTTTACACATGCACACTGAAACATGCTCTAGGGGTCCCACCACCATGAAAAACCTGGAAATATTAGGAAGTTCTTTTAATAGTTTGGAAGTTTCTATAGTGACTATAGATTTTTTTTAATGATAATCCATAGTGGTTCAGTTTGTCAGATTTGTGAGTGAATCATTCTCTCAAGTCGTTTCTTTTAAATTCAAACAGGTTCACAAATCAGATAGGCTGGTTTATTAATGTACTATTAGGACTTGAGCAAGGAACTAGGATTTTAGCAATTAAATTGTTTAGTTTTTTTATGGTCAAGTACAAGTAATGACAAATGAAAAGTTTTTATATACTCAAGTACAGTATGTGCTGTTTAACTTTTCAAAGTGAGCACAGTAACAGAGTGTGATCTTGTGTTAATATGCATTCCAATGACATCAGTTGCACAATCTGTCTTAAGTATGTACTCATCCTTAACATTCCTCCTCAACTCCGTTTGAATATATGATCCTGGCCACCATTATCGCCAACTGCATCGTCCTGGCCTTGGAGCAGCACCTGCCTGGAGAGGATAAGACACCCATGTCAAAGAGACTTGTGAGAACACGCCTACACTCTTAAATATACATATATAAACTACACATGAAGCATTGCTATCCTTATCTCCTCTTTCAGCTATTTTTCTGTTTTCATTTGAAAGTTATACATTTTTCATTTGTTTATCCAAATAATTTGTTATAAATGAATCAATTTGGCCTAGTTATCTACTTATAGATGCATTTCTAGCAATTTGTGTAATGAGAAAACCTACTATTCTGGATCATGGTCTAGAGACCACAGTTATTCTTTAAATGTAGCACAGCCCTTCTCTCTTGTGCACTCATATTCTTTCCTTCCTCATATTCTTTGTTCTTGACAACTTTATTCAGACTGTAGTTTCCCCCATTGAATCACTCACCACAAGCTAATTATTCCCATTCAAAGAGTGTTTCGTTACAATTTTACTTCTGCAACATATTTCTGAGGAGTGCTTGTTTAAACAGAGGCAAGTAGTGGCACTCTTACCTCAGTAAGTAAAACCTCAATTAAAGCTTAATAATTATTAAATTTTAATAATGAATTTGTTGAATAGAACATTCAAAATCTGATGAGCACCCTACCTAGATTTTCCCCCTTTTATAAAGGTAGCTTCTGTTGTCTTACACCCAATCCATTCTCTTTTTTCAGGAAAAAACAGAGCCCTACTTTATAGGAATGTTTTGCTTTGAAGCTGGAATAAAAATCATCGCTTTGGGATTTGTATTCCACAAGGGCTCGTACCTGAGGAACGGCTGGAACGTCATGGACTTCATTGTTGTCCTAAGTGGGTGAGTAACAAGTGCTACTATCTTCTCAATGACGCTGGGTTTGCTGATTTTAAACCTTCACTGGTTATGAATTTCAGTGCATGGTTTTATTCCACCTTTGCTTGCAGATCAGAGTTAGTCAACTGAAGCTTTTGATAGTTTCTTTGTATTTTGCACTGTTGAGATGTTGCACAAGGTTGTGGATTTGCTGAAATTTGCTGGACTTTTGCCTCATTTTACCTAATTAAACTCTGCTTGATTGAATCATCTGGGGAGAGTGTTAACTTTCAGACCAGACTGAGTGGAAAATGAACAGCACCTTGAAAACACTCTATCGCCAAGAACAGATATTGCTTTAGCGCTGTCAAAACAAAAGTGTCAAGAAGTGCTCTCCTCAAGGGAAAGGCTGCTGCAGCTTTCATTTGCAGAGTAAACCACCATTTAGAAGCCTGGGTGACGGGCAGTGGCCATTTTGCTCAAAATGCTCAGTGCCGTAATGTTTTTCATCTGTTTTTCAGAGAGGGCAGCTATCTAAAAGAGAAAGAAGGAAGAGAAAGAAAGAAGAAAGCAGACACACATACACAGTGCAATGTAACAATACATATGAAATATTAATCGCTGTCATAGTTAAAGTACAAAGGGAGATGGGCTTCTTAGAGAATTTTACATGATTCCAGCTCGCTTTCATTATTGATGAGCCCTGGATATTTGTCTGGATTAAGAGAGAAAGACTTTAACCTCTCAACCCCAATTTCTCATGGGCCTGTAAGATGTATACTGACACCTGACACGCACACACAGCAATAACAACACACACAAACACCCTTGTATATACACCTCTGTGCCTGTAAGTCAGGACAAAGTTGGTTATACACATCATAAAGGGAAGTAATCATCAGCAGCATGATATAATCATTTTAGAGACATCACAGTAGCAGCACTGAGGTATTGTAATCATAAGGTTCAGACTGGTTGAAGTGTAATTAATTTGATGACTTGAGAGTCTAAAAACCATTTAAAATGACTCATATCAAGAAATTTCTTCAGCATGTTTCCTGCACAATTCTGATTGTGCCCCCCAGCTCTAAATTGGTCATTCTGTACCTACACTACTGTAAAAAAGTTTGGGATCAGTTTTTTTTCTTTTTTTCTTATGGTCACCAAGTCTCCATTTATTTAACCGAAAATAGTGGTAATATTGTTGAGTAATATTACGATTTAAACGTTTTGAATATAAAAATGTTGTATATATTTGAAAGTGGATTTATTTCTGTAATGGTAAAGCTGAAATTTCAATGAAAAATCAATGTTGAAACCCTTTTTTTGCTGCATAATATTTTTGTGGAAAATGTATATATTTTTTCAGGATTCTTTGATGAATAGAAAGTTTAAAAGAAAGGAATTTATTTAATTATTTTTTTAAATGCCAAAGACTTTACTATCACTTTTGATCAATTTAATACATTGTTGCTGAATAAAAGTATTACATTAGGGCTGCACGATAAATCGCATGCGATATTTAACGCGCATCTTATCAGTAAAGCTGGTTCTGTAATCAGCGGTAAATCTCCATCACCTGCGTGCTTTCACATTGAGCAGCATTAACTACACAGAGCCGTTGTTCACGGACGAGCTGCGCAAAA
>NW_015641805.1:43393-56127 GCF_001515625.1 Sinocyclocheilus rhinocerous | reverse complement strand
TTCATATTCGCGCGATTTTTTGCGCAGCTCGTCCGTGAACAACGGCTCTGTGTAGTTAATGCTGTGAAATGTGAAAGCACGCAGGTGATGGAGATTTACCGCTGATTACAGAACCAGCTTTACTGATAAGATGCGCGTTAAATATCGCATGCGATTTATCGTGCAGCCCTATATTACATTAAAAAAAATCTTACTGATGATCACAACTGATACTTTTTTCATTCATTCATTAGACTGATTCAGACCGATAAGCTTTGAGATGGTGAGTTTTTCAGATTTGTTCAATAAATAAAAGTAATTTGTTCATTAACTGGGCTGTATGGTCATGCAGCATGTTTTTTTTTGTTACCAGCTAGTGTAGACAATGCAATAGAAAGATATTTTGTCTATTTAATGTCTTTGTGTTCATTTTATCTCATCACATTCAGACTACAAGCTAAAATGAGATTAAGTAGCAGCACTGCTGAATGGTGGTAAAACATGTAAAAAGTGATTGTACTTAGGGCTGGCTCGATACCACTTTTTCAGAACCGATACCGGGAAAACTTACAGATGGAGTCATTAGGGACGAACATGTTTGTTAGGGTGTGGGTGTGTAGGCAGTGAATGTCGCAGAGGGGTGGAAGCACGTGTTGTTGCCTCTGTTAGTGAATCACATGGGAAGGAGATCATCAGGTGATGTCATTATTTGGCATCTCGATTCCTGAAGTGGGCTGGTTTGGCCACGAGGTCAGGTGGACAGGTCAGTTGTGGTGGGGCGATGGCATCTGCGGGAAGGACAGGGGCTTAATGAAGCGAGTGGGGCGCTTTGCTGCTCGGCCGGTGGGGAAGCCGCAGCTGTTCGCCCCTCTGATCCCCACTGTGTGGCTGAGGGAGGAAGTACCCCACCGTGCCCATACTTACTCAATAATTGATCCTGTCAATCCTAGGCCCTAGGCCTCCCTCCAGTGAACAGGAGAGAGAGAAACAGAGGATGCAGTGGGAGGTGTTAAGGATCTCTTCATTTGCCTTAATCAGGTTTGGAAAATCACCTGATGAATGAGAGTTTTAAATTCAAATCAAATGAATCCTGTTTGCTTTCCTAAATCATGTTCCTGGTCTTATTGTGCCTGGTCTTATTATTCTAAAGAAAGAAAGTTTGCATTTTGCTTATTATTACTAAAGAAAGAAAGTTTGTGAAATGTTTCTTGAGCACCATATCAGCATATTAGAAGGATTAACGAAGGATCATGTGACACTGAAGCTCAGAATGCCAATGAGAGTTCACTGTGGGCTTCTCAGAATGATGACGCAGAAATAGAAACTATTTTTCCACGCATTTATTCTCTGTATATCTCCTAATCACTTTCTCTCTCTCTCATGCTCCAAGCTTTCATTGGATTGAAATGCAATTCATTCTTTTTGCTCATTGAAAAGCACTTTGAACTGTATCACATTCCACTGCCACTACTTGCACTGCTATTTTGAAATATATTCCAGCAAAATGTAGAAATAGACTGAGAGAGCTTGGAAAAGAGAGAATTTGCTAATAAAGTCGCTGATATATTTATATATAAATATATACTATAGTAGTCAACATTTGAAGTGGATCAAAACCTTTCATCAAAGTTGTCCTAAAACCAAAACAATACCCGTTCTTGTCTTAGGACAACTTTGATTAACTTTTTTGATCCACTTCAAATGTTGACTACTGTATAAATTAAAATACATTTCTTTTAAATGTATAGCAAAGTAATGAGGCAGCAACATATGATAGATAAGACGAACAAGAAAGGCTATTAATAATCTTTCACTGCGCAAAAGTATTATAATACTAAAGGTTCCAAATACAGAGCGGCACAAAGCGCGTATGCGCATCCCATGTGCAGATTTAGAAACAGCACGAAACTCCAGCAAGATAAATTCCTTTTATGAAAAACCATTTATCTTTATTTACAGATCAAGTATAACATTAGGAACATTTAATGATCCTGAAGAGAGTTTCATCATCTTGACTGTCATAACCGAATGCGACGCGCAGTTTGAATGCTGAATGGAGGATGACAGACAGCCGCAGCGGAGAGAAGAGTTTACGTGAACTTGACTTGAATATTCAGCTGTGCCTCACATTAAACTATGGAACAGCTTCAGAACACTTGAAATATAGTGCACGAAAACATTATTGTGCTTTATAATGTTTATGTGGCTTTCGTGGGGCTTAATAATAACACAGAATAGTATACGCACTATATCGGATTTGGATCGGTCTCATCTGACCGATACCCGATCCGGCAGAAAATGCCAGTATCGGAGCGATACCGATACTGAATATCGGATCGGCGCACCCCTAATTGTACTATTTATTAATTTCTGTAGAATATCTGTTGTGTATATGATGATGATTAATTTCATAATGTCTTTGTCGTTGTGTTGTACAGATTGTTTCTGTATGTGCACAGGATCAGCTTTTGGCATCCTGGTTAGATTTGTGTGCTGGCAGTACCCACATAATGATATTCCTGATTATCTGGTAATCTTTAGTTGATGAGGTCAGAGTTAAAATTGATTGAACTTTGAGTGTCATGTTACTACACTTGACCTGTGTGAAAGGTGTTGCCCACTGTAGCTGGATAATTTCTAGAGTACATCATTTTTCCGATGGAACAAAGGTGTAAAGTCGGTAGTATTTTGCATATGTGTAGACGAAATGTAGGCAGTCAGATCTGCACAAGTTTTCTCTGTTCCTTTTACTTGCACTTATCCTGTCTATGTTCCTCCATCTAGATGAAATGGTGAGGCAGTATTTCATCAAAGCCTTGCACCCTCATTAGGAGTTGAGTGAAGATTATTAGATCTGGTAGTATCAGATGAGTCATAGTCGCTCATTAGATTTTAATGAAGTCATGTGCACAGAGAACAAGGAGAAAGAACAGAAAATGAATGATAGAGAGAGAGAGAGAGAGACAGTAAGAGAGTGGAAAGCTCATCAAATATATGACATCATTGTTACTACATAAAAACTGCATTGAAAATGTATGGTAATTGCAGTTATTATTTTCAATTTACAAATTTTAAGTCATTATTAAATAAACAATTTACTGTTGTACAAGCTTGCAACAGTGGCATGCCAAGTAATTGACTACAAATGCACAATGCCTTTCGTCTTACTGAATGTATTGTTTGGGGACATTATTTATTAATTGAAAACTGATTGATTTGTGAAAACATAAAGCAAAAAGAAAAGCATTTATTTGAAATAACGTGGACTGATGAATTATGCACCATAAGACCAGGAATGTATCTTAAAGTAATTTTTTTAGTTTTTTTAAGCACATACTGCCTTGTTCATCCAAGCACTCAGCATTGCATTGAAGCATTTGTTGACACTAAATTCATGTGTTCTTGTGTCCTTTCCAGTGTCGCTGCATTCACAGTTATCAGTGCATGCAGGCGTGTTTTTGTGTTAGTTATCATTCCTCTGCTCTTGACTGTGTCTTAGCAGCGTTGTGTACAGGAAGTACAGATTAGCGCAGTATGGTGGCATGGTGCAGAAGTCTGATTGTATAGTCGCTGTGAGTAGGTGGATAAATGGGTTGCCAGTCCTTCCTTAAAGCCTATTATCGGCTGGCTAAGGACTCCAGTCATTTAAATGCAAATGGTGTCTTTGCAATCTTGGGTCTGGTTGCAAGTCAACATCCAGCACCCAGAATCTTGGGGAATGAGAGGACCTCATCCCTAATGGCGTTAATAAGCACTGGTGTCTACTAGTCACCCGCCCCCTCTTTATGCCTCTGTGGGCATGTGGCATGGTGTACTCCCCTCGCACACTCTATCTGTATCTCTCCGGCTCTGCCAAACATGTAGAGAACCTGATAAGCATCCTTCAAATCCACCAACATTGGTCTGTTCTGCCAATTTTATGAGAACGTGCATGCGTGACAGTAGACATGATTTCTTTGGATGATGAAAATGATGAATTACTTTAGTGCACAAGCAAACAGCAGTACTAAAAACAGTAATTTTTACTTTAAAACATATTTAACAGGGCTTAACGCTTACCTTTTTCCCAAGGAGCACATGTGCTCCTAAGTTGAAAAATTTAGGAGCACATTAAAAAAATTTAGGTGCACAATGCAAATTTTTCAAATTTTGTGTTTTAGCTTAATAAGGGGATATATAGAAAATTTACAAACACAATTATTTAATTTATCAGAATAGAGAAGGTGCACAAAGTTTTTAAATTATTTTGCTTCAGACTATTTAATAGGCTAATTATGTAATTATTTATAGTCCTGTCAAATTGTATGTACATTAGAGGTATGTGACCGTATCAAATTTTCACAATAGTCATTGAAGCTTTTATCATGGTATATGGTTTTATCACAATATATAATTTAGTAAGTAAAAAAAAAAAAAGTGTTGTTTTCCTAACAGGTTAAATAACTTTATTAAAGATCTTTTACTAAAGAAAGAAAACAAAATACACAAAAATATTAAAAAAAAACAAGTGTTTCAAGATTAGAGGGCAAAAGATTAAAGTTCAAATGAATGAAAGAACAATAGGTAACACTTTACAATAAGGTCCCATTAGTTAACTTTAGTTAAAGCAGGTTAACATTAACTAACAATGTGCAATAGCTAACTGTTGCATTAGTTAATATTATTTGTTAACGTTGATTAATAAAAATACAACTATTTATTGTTTATTGTTTTGTTTTTTTGTCAGATATTTGTAATCATCTGGATGTAGGGCAAAATTTTGTTTGTTTTATGTGTTTTGTAATTGTTTTATTGTGAATTTTTTTGTGCTGCCATTTTGGTCAGGACTCCCTGGAAGAAGAGATTTTGCATCTCAATGGGACTATCCTGGTAAAATAAAGGATAAATAAAATAAAATAAAATTGTTAGTTCATGTTAGCTCCATTAAATAATATTAGCAGACACAATTTTTGATTTTATAATGCATTATTAAAAGTTGAAATTAACATGAACTAAGATTAATAAATGCAGTCATTGTTATTTCATGTTAACTAATGTAGTTAACTAATGTCAATGGAACCAGTTAAGTGTTACCAAACAATAATAACGAATCAGTCAATATATAGGTAGGCCATGTTTTAGGTTAGATTAAAATAAAATAAAAAAGTTTAAGTTTGAAAATAAATAGCTTATTAAGTCTTTAAGTATTAATTATTTGGTGCTATGGTGAAGACTAAAGCGAATACAAATATCTAAATGACTATTGAAACATTATTTACACAGTTAGGAAAGTAGTGCAGCTGCTTTGTTTACAGGGTTACCGGGGTAACGGCTGCATTTCTGCCTCCATCAGCGCCCTCTAGTGCCCAATGTGCGTTTTCATTCAGCACGTCTCCTTCACTAGTTCGTCTTTCTTCTCATCTATGCTAATTTAACCCTTTAGGCTCCAGGGATTTTTGGGAAAAATGCTGGATTTTGACATCAAGATTTCAAAAGCTTGTGGCTTGAAAGGGTTTAAAGATAGAGATCTACTTTTTGTTACCTAATTGAGCAAGAGACAGCTTAGGCTACTACAAGCCTATACGAGACGGCTTGTGAAAGTAAACATTTGTCGTTTTGTTTTGCTTAATTTTAATAAAGTGATAAAGACTTGAGTAAAAGCCTGTCGTACTTTCTTATTGATATATTAAAACTTTTTTTTTTAACATTGACAAAACAGGTAACATTAAGGTCCACTGAAGTGCCTTGAAATGCGCAGCGTTATTCTATTTGGTGTGTGCTGCGGCTGCCTAATCATTTTCACAAATACATGCCGTAAAATAAAGATAACATGAAAATATGTATATAAAATACCAAAAAACGTAGTTATTGGTTACTATAGTTAAACTATGGTAAAAACAACATGTTTTGCTACACTAACCATAGTTTAACATGGTATTTGTAGTAAAATTGTGGTTATAGGCTACAACTAGTAATAAAAACACCAACAAAAAAAAACATGGTTAGCCTACTATACTTTTACTATAGTAATACCATTGCTAATTTTCGTAAGGGATTGTGTATAATAATATGAAATAAATGTTTTAATAGATTATGACATCACAAAATATCAGGGAGTGAGATTTATTTGATTGCGATGCGAAGGAGGGTTACTGTAAGCCCCATCAGAACTGGGTTGCGGTGCAGGGGGACGGGACTAACGACAGATCATTGCAGTGTATCAGTCATATACAGTGTCAGATCAGGTTTTTTTACTTATTAGAGGTACAGAACGCCACACAGCAACTTTTCGGCATTGCACCAAGCAAAAATCAATCGAAATTCGTTCGTAAAGATCAAGCGCCTAACAAGGTCTCCATGCATTAATTCGAATGGTTTGTTTTCCCCCTCGGCATAAACGGTTATGATGTTTTTGTGGGCGTTCCCAGCAATGCCGAACAAGTCTATGGTGAAGACTAAAGCGAATATAAATATGTAAATGACTGTTTGAAACAGAAAGTAGCAACATTAAACTAGGGCTGGCTCGATACCACTTTTTCAGAACCGATACCAATCCGACAGCAAAAATTCTGAGTATCTGCCGATACCGATCCGATACCAGCACAGTTTTTTTTAAATCAGTGTAGAATTTCTATACCTCAATGTGTAGGTCGATCATCACTCTTTTGTATGTTACACACAATCTACTAAATATAGACAGCTTCATTATAAAGAAAAATAACAAACAAAAAAATATATAATCATAATCTATGACAAAAATACTATTATAAGCTAGGTAAATTGATAATTCAGTAGCAAAAGTTACTAAAGAAAAATAATGAGTCCACAATAATTTTATGAAATCCTAAACTTTTAGTTAAAAAATACATTATTTAGTGGGTAACAAATAAAAGTGAATAAGTGTAGGACTAAATCTGGTAGGCCTACACATTGCTCTTTGTATTGTTGTAAAATACATTCATGAAAAACAAGTAAGTCTCCATGCATTAATTCGAATGGTTTGTTTTCCCCCTCGGCATAAACGGTTATGATGTTTTTGTGGGCGTTCCCAGCAATGCCGAACAAGTCTATGGTGAAGACTAAAGCGAATATAAATATGTAAATGACTGTTTGAAACAGAAAGTAGCACAGCTGCTTTGTTTACAGGGTTACCGGGGTAACGGCTGCATTTCTGCCTCCGACAGCGCCCTCTAGTGCCGAATGTGCACTTTCATTCAGCGCGTCTCCTTCACTCATTCCGCCTTCTCATCTGTGCTATTTACATTAAATCGTCACCTTTTTAAAGTCAATAATCATATGAGGCTGTATCGCTGTTTTTCCATAAATAAATTTAAGAAATTCATACATTTGTTATAGGTTACCGTATAAGTTAAGATGTTTAATACATTTTATTCGCACTCGTGCTCCTAAACACATTTTCCAGTTCGCACACATCTATTTTTAGTCGCAAATGCGAGCGAAATGCTCGCACTGTCGAGCCCTGTTTAACCCTCACATCTTCAAGTGTTGATGTTGGGTGTATTGTTTTCCCCATTAAACGTGTTTTTAGGGAGCCATTACTTTTAAGAAGTGGAATTTTTAGGCTTATTTTCTTTTGAAGTTATTTTTTAGAGTAGTGTTGCAAAATTGTAACTGAGCTTTTAAGGAGGCAAAAATGCATAATTAGAGAATTCATTTTGAACTGACCTCTGTAAAAGTCTTTCCAGTAAGCTAGACTGGATTTCACCTGTGAAAATTCACTGATCAATGGTAAATGCATTCAAAACAGTTATTTGGAGTAGTTTATCTACAGTGATTTGCTGAATGAGCTCTTTTATGTGAATAGCATAAAAATGTTGTTCACCAAGAACCACTGACCAAGACATCATTCAGAGAAATTAAATGTATTTTGACTAAGCTTGTAAAAAAATATAACAGGGTCAAACACTTAGACAGTAGTAGGCAGTGACCATGTTGTGCGAATTTGGCTTGCTGGAAGATTCAAATTGTAAATAATTTCCTGCCAGACTTGCTGCTAGGTGCTGTTATATGCCATTTTAACTCAAATGGTCAAAGCTTGGCTGGTTAGCATGGCCCCGTTAGCCCCTGCTGGCTCGATACTATAAGTACACCCTCTGGTTCACTATTGACTGCTATTAAAAATTTGCTTTGTATTTTGAATTTTGTTTTTTGAAAATTGTTACGAATAACTGTATACCTCTGTTATGTAAAATAGTTTATCCTGGCCAGTACTAAATAAAACCCTCTTTTTTTTTTTACTGACATTTTGCAGATTCTGCAGACTATGACTAGCATTAGCATGCCTTTCTGGATTTCATCAAAATTCCCAACTTCATTGTACTGTTGACCCTGTGTTCAACATTCATATCTACCTGTTATAATTAGATTAGAAAAGCAGAATCACAGTGTCGGAAAAACACACTAAGCTCCAATTAATGCTAGGTTATCATGCTTGGTGACAGGTAACAAATGTAAACACACATCCTAATGAGATTGTGTGCCTGGCCTGCTTCACATAAGCCCAGCGGTAGCCTAATTATCATAAACAGCTGTTGATTAATTGATTAATCAGTTTAAATCTGTGCTCTCCATCTCCCCGCGGTTGTTTGCTGTAAAGAAACTGTGTCGTGAGCCTACAATAATTTCTACTTTTGGCGAACAGGCAGAAGCATATAGGAGCTCTCCCTCCCTCCCTTATGAGTTCGTCTGCCGGGAGCCTGTCGCACCACAGAAGGTGTCCACGCTTTGACAGGACAGACAGCTGTCATCCGTGCAAGGCCCCCATTGTTCTAGCAGGGCTTTACACCCACGCTATTTTTTAAGAAGCGCTAGGCTCGAAGGGCAATGCTGTAATAG
This sequence comes from Sinocyclocheilus rhinocerous, assembly GCF_001515625.1. Lineage (NCBI taxonomy): Eukaryota > Metazoa > Chordata > Actinopteri > Cypriniformes > Cyprinidae > Sinocyclocheilus > Sinocyclocheilus rhinocerous. Next base: position 47,313 of record NW_015641805.1, on the reverse strand, counting down.
AGGGAGCTGGGTGACGTGAGAGCAGGGAAAAAGAGCTTGCCTTAGTTTTACCACAGCTCACCTGTCACATGCTTGCTGGAAGAAACTCAGCAGATATATTCATAATGAGGAGCATATAGAAGACAACATCAACTGGGCTAGTAGACAACACTAGTTTGCACTTGGAGAGAAATATGGGTTGCATGTTTTTTCCCATAGTTCTGCGACACACTAAAAGTATGTTCTTCATTGGTGATGGGAAGGTACATACTTTTGAATATGTAGTGAGACCACATGGCAGTATTGTTACCATGATTGTTAAAATGGTAATATTTAAGGCATGTTAAATTAAGCAAGCTTATCAGTTATTGATATAAATGTTTGCTTTGCAATCCGGGGACCTATAGCATTCTATTTTTAATGCATTAGGATTTAGGATGCATTAATCCAATTCTTGCATTTACAAGACCACCTAACATGCATGTAAGCTAAGCTTGTGTGTTTCATGTGCACACGTTTTGTGTGTTAATTATAGTGCCTGTCTGCTAGCAGCTCCTTTGCTGAGCCACGTGACCAGCACAGTGCAGCTTCTTCTGGATAATGGTTTCACACACTCTATCATTACCTCAGCTGCTGATGTAAGAACAGCAGGCTCGAGTCTTGACTATGAGACGCAGATGCTCCAGTGAACAGGAACAGTGTGAAACTCCATGTCACCCTGAACCCTGAACTGTTGTTACTATAAAAATAATTGTTATGTTCCATGTTATCAAACACTTTTGTACAATTTTGTTTTACACTTATAATTTAAAAAAAGTATGTTTAATGTCAATATTTCATTCCATTTCTGAACCTTAAAAAACACCCTAGACAACCTGTTTTTTTAACCTTTAGCACGTCTAGATGTAAATGACCCCCAGTATGCTTACCTAACCACATTATACCGGCATATTTTGCATTGTCTTCAATTGGGTGGGTCAATTTTCAGAAATTGTTATGTTAATGTTCCCATGGTTCTACAAATTTGACAATTTATGACCCATTTGTTGCATTTACTTCCCATAAATGCTCTGGGTGGACTTGGGAGTGTTGAGTTGTGACAATTCGATTGTCTGCTTAGGGCATCACATTTGCCATGAAATTAAAATATGTGGAAATATATTGCAGTTGTATGTTTTGAAACTGCAATCAGAGAGTGTTCACCAGTCTAACTTCTATTATTCAGCTGCTTTTTCTAACCAAACTCTTTGCCTGATATATGCATTACTCTAAAAATCCTCTCTACTGCATGTCTTGTCTCAATAATTTTGCCACAACTGTTGTATAGATGGTTGATCTTTAAAGACTGCAGGCATCCAGTTGTCATTCAGATGCTCTGGACCAATCAGCTGTCAGCTTGATTGATGTATATGGACAAGGTGGGGGGTCTGAACAAAAGATCTCACCCCCTGCAGCTTTCTTTTGATGTATTGGTAATGTTCCATATGGTGCTCCAGGATCCTATAGTATATTGATATACTGTAATCTACTGCATGATCTGGGCCCGTATTTATCAAGCTTCTCAAAGTGCCATCTTAGCCTTAAGTCAGAGGTGCCCAAACTCGGTCCTGGAGGGCCGATGTCCTGCAGAGTTTAGCTCCAACCTGCCTCAACACACCTGCCTGGAGGTTTCTAGTATACCTAGTAAGAGCTTGATTAGCTGGTTCAGGTGTGTCTAATTGGAGTTGGATCTAAACTCTGCAGGACACCGGCCCTACAGGACCAAGTTTGGGCACCCCTGCCTTAAGTGCTGAGAATTAAATTAAATTTACTCCTACGTTCAAACTTAAGTATAAAAGCAAGTTATCAAATGTCTTAAAGCTAAGAATCTCTCTTTCTCTCCCAGTTATTTAAGACAGCTCGAGAGGTCTCTCAAGTGGTTAGGAGTTGCCAGTAGGGGCTTGTGATGGTGCTGAGGAGAGGAAGAATGTTCTTGAAATATTTGACGACGAGCAGTTAATCAAATGTTACATTTCCTCTGTTATTCAAACAGAAAACGAGCAAAGAATATTTACATTACCAAAGAACATCAAAACTGACTTTAGTCTAGCGCGAGTATTATATGCTTTTTATAAACAGTCCCGTTATAATCAGTGAAGCTACCTACACTGTATCAATAAATCTCTTACCCCTTATTTACACTGCACACGTCTGCGGCGCGTTACGGCTCCGACACAGCCACCGGAGCTGATCACGGCTACTCACCAGCCGCTGTATCATGAATAAATCTCACCCCTTATTTACACTGCACACGTCTGCGGTGCGTTACGGCTCCGACACGGCCACCAGAGCTGATCATGGCTACTCACCAGCCGCGCTGAGGCAAGTTTCTGAAGTGGCTATATATAGCGTCTATATTTTTGACGGATAATAATAATAATCATAATCGTCTTGCTGTCGTCAAAGAAATCAGCAACAGGCGATATCTCTGACTATCGTCGATACACGATACTATCGTCTACCGGCACAACCCTAAATTGAAGGTGATGACGATTCGTTTCCTTACCATAATATATTCTCTCGAAAATTCTTTATTGTCAAATGTGTGTTAAATGTAAACTTCTATTAGGAATTTAACCATTCAATGTGAATTTATCTGAGAATATTCTTAAATAAGGAAATCTATTCAGTGATTGGTCCATGCGTATTTCGTCATCTAAAATCCCGTTTGTGGCACAGCAAAGTGTCGTGAATCAACTCTAAGACTGACACTTAAGATTTAGTCCTACACTTCGTTTAAATTACAACTGAGATGCTTGATAACTAACTTTTAAGCGCAGCTTTGAGCCAAGAATTTCTCAAAGTCAATTCTTAGCAGCGTTCTTGAGAATAATTCTCAGAGGCTTGATAAATACAGGCCCTGATCAGAATTAAAGGGGTCACAAAAAGGCAGATTCATTCATTCACAAAACACTTCTGTGTTTTGCTCGGAGACGTGCAACGGTTCTTCATTGGCTTTGCTTGGATTTTTTTCCCCAAATTCCATTCCAAATTCCATTATATATTATAGACACTGATCTATATGACTGGATTGCTCGTAGCATTCTAAATTGCCAGCAGGTGGTGAAGCCACTGGAAGTGTTCGAGTGACCATATTGCTATTCCCTACCGACAGAGGGCAACAATGACTGACAGCCTCATCAATGACCTGACATAAAATCACCCAATTTTCAGCATATCAATGTCAGGATCATGGACTGTCTGGGCCTGTTTACACCTGGTCATTTCATGCATTTTCGCCGATCGGATATCTATCTGATTTGTTAAAACGTTTCCATTTACACTTGGCCACATAAATGTGTTGTCGCAAAACGGATAAAAATCCGATCTTCAATTCTTGCGCTATATTTAAATTTAACAGAGTTCACGTCTACGAAATCAAAAGATAAGCACTGCATTTGATTAATTATCAGCTCATTTCAAGACCAAAGGCCGCAATAGGAGAGCGCGCGGCATCAGCACTGGAAAGATAAGTTTGTCTTACTACTTTTAATGAAGATGATTGTGTGTTGACCGTCTGCGTCTTAACTTTCAGTTTCATTCGCGGCAGTTTGCGCGTCGGCTTTTTGAAGAGATACTCAACTACTCGTCCGCAGTGATGCGTGTTGCATTAGCGCAGTCTGACTAATGTCATATAGCCTATAACACGCTCTCACACGTTTATTATTTTAACATTTTGGGAGGAGTAAAATTTACATATGTGGTTTCAACAATCAGATGCATTTACACTTGTCCAGTTTCATCTGGAATGCGGTCCAGACCACCTCCTGAAGTGGTTTGAGCGATCGGATTTATATCCGTCTCGAATGCGTTTCGGAGGGCATTTACACCTGGTCTTTTCACGATCGGATAGCTATCCGATCAGAAAAAATGCATGAAGTGACCTGGTGTAAACAGGCCCA
>NW_015641805.1:34957-43363 GCF_001515625.1 Sinocyclocheilus rhinocerous | reverse complement strand
CAATCATCCCCTGTATTTAAGTCCCAGTCTGTGCAGTCTGTCTCTGTCGGGTCTACTCGTTGTGTATGTGTGTTTGCTCCAGTGCCCTTTGTGTGGATTTACCCTGTGTTCCTTAGTGGTGGGCAGAGAGAGCGAGGCTTCATGAAACACTGAAACAGTCGAAGCAAATGTGCCGAGGCTTCGAAACAATTTGACACCTGTCTCTATGGTGACATCTAGTGGTCATTTTGAAGTATTGCTCTGAAACAGCACTGATAGCGAATCAGATAAGCGAATTGATGAATTATAACGTATATGTTGTGCTCGGCCTTACACCATGTGAGTTGGGGGAGTGGTTGGTGTGCACGGCTGGCATGTTGTCAGAACCTGTCACTTTAGGTTTGAATCTGGGTGAAGCATAAATATAATTATAAAAAATATTTGAAAGTTGTGTTTTTATTGTTCTTGTAATGTGTTGTAACATCTCTCTGACAACTGAATGAACTCTTTGTGAATGTTATTTTGGTCATGAAAAAATTAACATTAATAAAAGACATCAAACCACAACGCCCGGCAATTTTTACATAGAAAGATTTTTATTAAAATATATTAATTGTTCTGCTGCATTAACTCCACTTTTATACTTTGCGGGAGTTAGGTTAAGACAGATGTGCGATTGTGTGGTTTGTTCCCAACCTTGTTGATCAAAAGCAGATTCGGGTCTCGATAACACTTGTGAAACGCCCTGATGCTTTGAATTGCCATAGTCACGTGACGTGGGTGTTTCGAATCACACTTCGGAGCGGTGTTTCGAAACATCTGCGCTTTGGGATCTCGACACAGTGTCGAAACGTCAGTTTCACGTCAGCCATCCCTAGTGTTCCTTGGATTAAAGACTTTTGATTGTTTCCCTTGTACTCCTTCCAACAGCATACCGTGACAATCGGTCGCACAGGATTCTTTTTTAGGAAAAAGTATGTAATTTAATTGTTACTTCAGATGTTATCTGTAATGATTAGGCTCTTTTCAGGCAGGATAAGCAATATATGGAAATTGTTAAGGGGGTTGTGTCAGCTGCACACTGCCAACACGGGTAATTAATCTGTGTAAATTCTCTGCTGTTTTACTAGCATTATAGTTGCCATAGGAATGTATGTATTGTTGAATTAATTATAAATTTAACCAGCGTTTAAATTAACGAAATCATTGTTGAAACAACAGTAGCTGTTTCACCTTGTAAACATTAATATACAAAAACACAATGTTCAATCTCTGAAGTGTAGGTCATTGCACACAACTTTTTTTTGTGCTTGCTCTTTTGACTGAAGGCTTGAAAATCAGCCAATCGCAGTGAACATAACTGTTGCACGGTATAGTTGTATTATACAACTATTTATGAGCTTCGGTCAGGGTCACTCGAAATGATGTCCCCAAATATATGAAATGTAGAGCCCTGAATGACATTGACACAAATAGTCTACACTGAAGTGTGTTACTCCTTAGGGTTGCATGATTTGGGGAAAAAAATCTAATTGCGATTTTTCTGGTTAAAATGTGATAAAAAAAAAAAAAAACATATTGCCCAAAAAAATAACAATATAATAATTAGCTAAAAATTAAAAAGATAACAACAATACTGATTTTATTTTACAGGAAACTGTTGTTTTACTAAAAACTGCAGGGTTACTTGTTAACATGCAGGGAGTCTTTTACAGTAATTTCTTAATTTTTATCAGTAGGTATGTAAAATCAAAAACGGAGTCCATGTGTTATGATATATAAGCCTTTTATGCATCCACTGTCCAGTTTAATGCGTCCAAGTTATTTCAAACACTTGACTAAATTTTGGAGTAAAATTTTTTGTTGTTGGGCAAAAAGGCTTCTCACTAAGTTTGGGAGGCTATTTGGTGCATCTTGCTTTTTCAGATGCACGTTATAAGCGACTCACAGCTCTAGCAGTGATCAAGCAGCATTTACTACTGACGATGTGCATATATTCATTAAAAATTGCAGCCATTGCAATTCAATAATCGCATTAAGCCAAATTGTGATTTTGGTTTGATTTCAATTATTCATTCAGCCGTACACCGAAATGTGTCCTTTTTCAGATAAATATGCTAATTTGAGCAAATTAGCCCGCGTTATCAAAATGTAATATAAATAGTTTTTTTTTTTTTTTTTAGATTTATTTTTGGGGTTTTTTGCCTTTATTTTGGATAGGACAGGAAGTAAAGTGTGAGAGGGGGAGATGGGATTGGTAAAGGTCCGCGAGCCGAGACTCAAACTCAAGACGCCTGGAGCACAACGACGCTACATGTCGGCGCGCTGCCTACGAGGCTATCGGTGCCATCGATATAAATAGTTTTTAGATAGCAATGACCTGAACAGGGTTAAGGTCGGAAATTTGTCGGAGGTTTGTAACCTCCACATACAGGGTTTATTAAATGAGCTTAATTGGGTTAGCTGCGGCCCGCCACAATATCAACACTGACCGCCACAAATAGATTTTCCAAAATGCTTTTACTTCGTTGAATAAACTTGAGCTCTGCACGGTTCAAAGTCAAAATGTGGCGCGGGTATATTTCTGAAAAGTTTTGATGTCATTTTCATTTAATCTTTCCTATAATGGCTGATAAAGCAGCGTTCATGAGCGCAGCGCTGTTTTGTGTACAGCACGGTTTTTGTGTTACCGGGGAAAGCGCTATTTCTGCCGCTCTTAAAGTGCCTCCTGCTGGCAGAGAATGAATTTGCACTTTCAATAAGCCCGTCTGCTGTTTTATATTTACGTTATATACATATATATTTCCCCCAGGGGAAGTGCCGCCACACATAGAGTGTAAGTCTGTGGGAAACACTGGCTTGTGTAGTTAGATGTCACTAGGGAAATTGAGATTTGCTTTTTTTCTGACAAAAATGTACTTGCAAATTTAGTACTGCACCTCTTTTATTGAAGAAATATAAGAAACACAAATCACTTGCAAAACCTTTTCAAATCCACACTGTGAGTCTATGAGAAAATTAAGATGTTGGACACCTTTTTATTTCATAAAAAAGAATGAATGTTTTTGAAGTGATTTTCACAAGCTCACTGTCTCTTCAAAGCAAAGCAAACTTGACAGTTCGACATCTCTTCATGATCAATTTGCTGGATGATGATCACATGGTCAAGTGTTTGGAGAGTGTGTTGGTGGAGTGTGTGCTTTAGAGAGATGTAATTGAAGTTGGTCAGTGATATTTTAATAGGCTTGTGTCAGCACTGTTGTCTGAAAAAGTGCGTAGGCTGGTATTTCTCACCAACAGCTGTTAAACTACAACTCCAGGATGAATTGTGACATGAAAAAAAGGATTGAAAAAAGGATTGTTTTAAATGAATGGCTTCTTTTGTAACCAGATACCCATACATATGTGTTCAGAAGGTTACGTTTTTATATAAAATGTGTTTCTATAATGAATTTTCAGCAGTCATTACTCTAGTTTTCAGTGTCATGTGATTCTTCAGAAATCATTCTAATATGCTGATTTGATATGAAGAACCATTTCTTCTTATTAACGATATTGAAAACAGTTTTTGCTGCTAAATATCTTTGTGGAAACTGTGAAACTACCATTAAATATATGCAGTAAGTAATATTTTGTAAAAAAAAAAAAAATCATAGCATTTAGGGTAAATGTACCTATTAAGCTCATGTACCATCAAGCACACTTCCATATTTGAGCTCAGATTATAAAAAGACAAAATAATGTATTATCATACTTGATGTCTTAACCAATTAATGTGTTTGTTACTACATACCTCCTATAATTTCAAATCAATCAGATTATATTAATTCAGAGACAATCACAGAATTAGTTTGCATCTCATTGCACACTGAGATATGAGTCTCCATGTGTTCACACTTTCAGGCGGCCATTTTGAAAGCTTTCTGAAAACTCACCAAAAGAGGAGCCCTTTAAATGTGCATTTTTTTTTAGATGTTTAAGCCTTTATTTTGGGTAAGTTTCACTACTTACTGTAAAATTAAGAGATTAATGTTTATACTTTTCCGGGTTTTTTTTCTGGACTTATTTTTAATGATTAAATTAAATTTTATTAGTCAATAAGGCATAAAACATTCATTTAATCTTTTAAGTAATGAAAATTAAAAATATATATTTTTTGGAAAATAAAGGTGATTTAATATTACAATTAAAACATTGAAGAAATATTGTATGAAGTGACTCTCAGAGCAGTTCTGGAGATGTTGTTCATGTATTTATGTCCTCATTAGTGAGACGGCAGACGCTAAAATCACCGGAAGCGCTTCAGTACGAGTGGTAAAAAAAAAACGCACGTCTGCGACATTCATTGACACAGAGACATGCAGAATTCATTTAAATATGAATCATTTTGCGGCTTAATATTTACAAATACTAGTGGGAGTGGGAGTGTGCTCACTTGTGTGTGTGTGTGTGTGCGCGCGCGGGGCGGAACTCAGCTGTGCGTGACACCGTTTCCACTGAGTGGTACGGTACGCAATTATTTCCAATTCCACTGTCAGAAGTTGTGAATGGTACCAAAATAGCGAACCATACCGTACCACTTTTTTGGGACCCTTTCATAAGGGTACCTAGCACAACAATACGGTACCTAAAGGGTGGAGCTAGACGCACTGCAGAACACTGATTGGTTTACAGAGAACAGTCACTTGCGCGTGCTACAAGGGGAAGGACAACACAGGAAGCGGCATTTTTAAATACACAGCCGAAACACAACACCGTAATTAATACAATGTCGGCACGCAGCAATAACCCATGATCGACCCGAGAGGTGCAGACCTTTCTGGGTATCATTGGTGAAGAAAGAGTTCAAAGGGAACTCGATGGTATGGTGAGAAACGAAAAGGTTTTTCAGCATGTTAGGTTAGGTACACTTTATTGTCCCTGAGGGAAATTTGTCTTAGGCTCAGAAATACAACCACCACATCACATACAACACATAGTAGTAAAGAATAAAAAAAAAAAATATATATATATTTATATGTATATATATATATATATACATACACATATATATATATACATACATACATACACAACACAGTAAAACATACTATTTAAACAATAAAATAAAAAGAAATAAGTAATCAATAAATAAATAACCTTACCTAGTGTTATTTAATAACTTAATTGCAGAAGGAATAAATGAATTCTTGTACCGATTCAATCTACATCTTGGAATTCTTAATCTTCTACCTGATGACAGCATCACAAACTCACAGTTCAAAATGTGTGTTGTATCATGCAGAATCTTATCTGCCTCCCTCAGCATAGACTTTTCATATAGAGTCTGGAGATAAAGAGGTTCTATCCTGCCCAAGATTTTCATGGCTGTTTGAATAAAACGTCCAAGCCTTGATTTCAGCTGTACCGTCAGATTACCATACCAAAGGTGTATACCGTATCTGATCACATTCTCTAGTACAGCTTGGTAAAACAACATCAAAATCTTGCTACTGACACCATAAAATCTGAGCCTTCTCAAAAAATACATTCTTTGTTGTAGCCTAATACATAAGCTTTCAACATGAACATGCCATGTAAGAGAGCAGTCAAGAAAAACACCAAGATATTTATATGAGGACACCTGTGCGATTTGAACGTTATGAATATAAACAGGGCTATGGTCGCCAATTAACTTCGGATCGAATATCATCTCCTCAGTTTTCTTCACATTCACAATTAGGTGGTGAGCGTCACACCACTCAGTAAATTGCTTGATTTCAGAGCGGTAAGACAAAATGTCTTGATCTTTATATAATAAACTAAGAATAGCGGTGTCATCACTAAATTTCACAATGTGGTTATTATCATATTTGCTCACACAACCATCTGTATATAATGTGAAGAGAACTGAGGAACTCACACATCCTTGAGGTACTCCTGTACTAATATATTGTAAGTCAGAGATCGTCTTATTGACCTTAACCTGTTGGGTTCTACCCGTTAAGAAAGAAAAAAAACATCTTATAATATAAGGATTTACATTCATGTGTTTCAATTTCTCTAATAATAATATAAGGTTGCACAGTGTTAAAAGTTGAGCTAAAATCAATAAAAAGAAGACGTGTATATGCCTTTGGGTTCTCCAGATGTTTAGAAACTAAATGGATAGTACTTCCAACTGCATCTTCTGCACTTCTGCCCTGTTTATAAGCAAACTGCCATGGATCTAGTTTTAAGGAAACTTCACTTTTCAAAAAGGACACAATATATTTCTCGAAGCATTTCATTACAATTGAAGTTAATACTATGGGTCTAAAATCATTGTTCTCAGAAGGATGTGACTTTTTTGGGATTGGTGTAATCACTGATCTTTTCCAAAGTTCAGGAACTCTCTGCGAGTCCAGTGAATGCTGAAATAGCGTACCCCACACTCAGTGCGTCAAGAGCACTCATACACGCATTATTATAACGGACTTTACTAGCGAAACTGGTTATCCAGTCGAGAAAATTAGTTTGCATCTCATCTGTCCATACAGGTGTGGGATGTGTTGACAATCCGTTCAGTCTGTACTTCACAAAGCGCGTGTGACGCGTGAGGGCTCGCGCTCTTCAGAGACAATCACAGAATATGACTGAGCTCGTGTTTTAAAGCGTGTTCTCTCTGCAATCTCTGATGTAATCAGCCTGGTTTCCTTTATATTAGCTCTGTTTTGGACGGATTGTTTGAATGCATTCGCTTACTGGATCATTGGACTGAAAACTTTCCCGGAGTTTAGCAGCTTAAAATGATCTAATAGCAAGCAGTGTAGCAAAATTGGGTTAAAGGGTTAGAATAGAAATTGTGCTTCAGTAATTTTGCGTTAATTGCGTTAAATTATTTTAACGCGTTAAGGATTGTAAAATTAATCGCATGCGTTAACGCGTTAACAATGACAGCCCTAATATAAATATAGTTTGTCTGTTAATATGCTCATAGTTTGTAACTCAGATGCAGACAGTGCATTGCATGAGACAAAAAAGTAATATAGCCAAAACCACCACATACAACTGCTCTTTAGTGTAGAAGTATGTTGATTTTATCAGATGATGTCGCGATTATAAATCAGGATTTAAGGAGTATAGTGAGAGTGACTCCTGGTTAACAAGTAGTATTAATGGGTCATGTTTAGTCACTATTTATTAGGGGTGGGAATCACCAGAGGCCTCACGATACGATATTATCACGATACTTGTGTCACGATACAATATTATTGCGATTTTAAATATATTGCAATATTCTGTGATATATTGCAATTTATTACCTTTTTCCAACTTCAAATTATGTCCCCAAAGGAAAACTTTGACAACATCTGTTTTAACTAAAAAAAACATTTCTCAGTTTGTTTATCTCACTTCAGTTTTATTGTTGCAGTGCAAAATGGGATTGTCAAGCAGACAAACTGACCAACACTTTCATGAAAACCTGTCATAAATGTTGTATGCACCTGGCTACTACTAGTCCACCTTAATTAAATGTAAACAGGTATGCACTGCTGTGCTACTACAGGTATTTTGAACAGTGCAACTTGAAATTGTACTAAAAAGTTGTGCAGACCCTTCAGAAATTGGGGCATTTGAAAGTAAATTATTGTTAAATTTAAATTAAATTAAATTAAACATGTAGTCTTAAATCTGAATAAAATAACCACACTTTTACTGAAAGTAACACAATAAAACTGGACAGAATTTACATTAATATTGGTAACACTTTACAATAAGGTTCATTAGTTAACATTAGTTAACTATTTTAGTTAATGAACTAAGAATGAACAATAGTTCTTCAGCATTTACTAATCTTAGTTAATCTTAGTTAGCTAGAATCTGGAGGTACTTGCCTTGCCTGTGTACGGGGGTTCCCTTTGTTGTCAAAAGGGGGTTTCCCGAGGTTGCTGATTGGCTGGAAGTTCAGTAGTCGTTGAAGTGACGTCTTGGGAAGCCAATGGTTGGGCGTTGGCTGAAGATGCGGAGTTGTGGGCTGGTTGAAGTTTTGAAGCGGTCGGTCACAGACTCGAAGTGAACTCGGAGACACGGAGTTGCGGCAAAACGTAACTCAGAACAAGAAACTCTCAACGGAAAAGAAAAGAAATTAAAGTAGAAGAATAGAAGTAACGAGACTAGATGGTTTCCTTCTCATCGTGGCTAAGTAGCAGCGGGCATGCAGGCCGAAGCACGCTGGAACGGCGCTTGAAGAACGCAAAAGTAATGGCAAAAAGCCATGACTAAAAAGCAGTGGCTGAAAAGCAAAAGCTAAAAAAACATGACTAAAAAGCTAAAAGCGATGACTTGAAGCTAGAAGCATGACTAAAAAGCACGGCTAAAAGCCATGACTAAAAAGCATAATTTGATGGTGTCCTGAGTATTTAAACCGGGTTGTTGGCCACATCCCAACTGGTGTTTTGACCAACA
>NW_015641805.1:29538-34891 GCF_001515625.1 Sinocyclocheilus rhinocerous | reverse complement strand
TGACCATCAATCTTGCTTACTTGCCCCAAAATTGACAATCTCCTTTCTGAGTTATACTTTTGTGTTAATGTTGCAAGCTGTTCTGTGAAAGAGTTGGTTGGTTAGGCTTGCTTCAAACTCATGGCGCCAGGATCTGATTTATGAACATCCTGTTGCCTTGGGCCTGTCTGTGGAATTCGGCTCTTTGGGTTGTTCAACACCAATCTGATCAAATCTTAAAATGTCTGATTCGCTCTGATACCCTACACAGTTATGTTCACGATTTCTGATTTACCTAACGTATACTGCGTGAGGGGGGCTGAGATTGGATGATGACAGGTATCTACTTCAGTATGCAGTAGATAAAACGGCGCCACTCAAGAGACATGCAGAAACAAGAAGATTATTTATATAGCTGTCTCTTTGCTCATAATATTCACAGACACATATCATATCTACTTTTGATTTATCCATCCATCAGATTGCGCGTTTTACTTGACATCCTCGTTATACTGTAAATTCCATGTTCACGACTGCACCGGGATTCCCTTTGCTTCACGGAAATCATATGGGCTTAATTTATAACTTGTTATTAATGCGACATACCTTCATCTGCACGGAGGGATGGTGTCCGCGAATATGAGCGAAGATGTTGGATGTATTGCCTGCTTTTGCAGCCACTTTGCATCCAGGTTTTTTGCAAATTGGATCCGTCCTCAAGGACAACCCCGCGTTCGTTCCCATACTGCAGATTTTAACTTTTTTTTCGGCGGGGATGGAGATTAGATATTATCTGTCTCTGTCATTTTCTCCGCTGCACGTGCGTGTAAGCAGCCAAGTGAATGCAGAGTGAAGCAGCCGAGCGGAAATAAGTTGCATATGCGCGGGTGAGATTTATTTTCATTCATTATTTTTTTAAACCGTAGATATGCAAATGTTTACAGTATGATAACCGTGCACGTTCAAACCGTTATAAACCGTCATACCAGTATATCGTTACAACCCTAATAACAGTAAGTCTCTAAGAGCTACGAAACAGCATTGTGTGAATATGCCCTTTGGGAGTATTGAAAGCGCTTTTTCCAGTAATATAAGTGTTTGTTGAGACCAGTGGGTGGTCTCTTCTGACTTGACCACAACCTCCTGGTATATTCTTGCTGCAAAGTCTCCCATCTATCCACCACAGACAGTCAAAAAGATAACATGATCTGCTCAGCCAGGGACTTGTCCGTCTATAGCCACAAGCTGAAATGATAGTCTGTTGAGGCCTTTTTTTAAAAAGCAGACTGAGATCAGTGTGTTGCAGCACACCATTGGGAAGTCTAATTAATTTGAGTGAATCTGTTCATTTGGACAGTTACTGTACGTGTTAATGAATCAGAAAAAAAGTCCCTAAAGTCCATGTGTGATATGTAACATTATTTCATTGTAGGAAATGCATGTTCAGATTTTATATAATGCTACTATGTTTTTCATTAAACCATGTATTGCATTTTTTTTTTTTTAGTAAATCTAATGAGCTCTGGAAATTGATTCTAAATGATATTGAAAAACAGAGATGCTACAAATAGAGAGCTAAATGAAGGAATTAGCAGATAAAATGGATGCAAGAACTTTCTTTTCTTCAGGCTAATCTCTACCCTCTATTTTAAGTCATTCGGGTAAACAAGTTCCTTCAGGACGACGACCGGTTCTGGGGCCTGTAATTTCTCCTTCACTGGCTTGGCACACTGACAGGATGGGTAATAACTGGCTGGGACACTCTGTGTCTGTCTAATCATTTTCTCTCTCTGTCTGGTAAAGTGAGCTCCTGTGGAACAGTAATGCGGTCAACAAACGTGGAACTACTACTGCATAGCTGTGCAAGAATAAAAATGTAATTAACACCCTTGGAATGTGCCAACCAATCAGGAATCTAGCATTTCTGTAGTAAAAATGCATTTATGAAACCATTCATAATACAGCTAGACTCTAATTATAGTAACAATTATAGGATCACACCAACGTTTTAAATTATATTCACTGTAATCAACAGGAAAGACCATCATGGGCAGTTGGGGGTGTGCTTTATAACCAGATGGAGGGAAAATTTCCCCTGCTGCTGTGTGAAGCTCCAGTGACGGTGAAGGAAACTTTTAAACCTCAGATGATGAGCAAACTGATACACATTTTGCAGTTGGGAGGGGGGTGGCGTCATAATCCAAACGAAGGATGGGTGGGCATCACTGTAAATATCAATATCTGGGGTAAAGCACACATTCATTTATAATTAATCTTAAAAAAAAAAAATCTAAATTCTTTTTGGTTCCTCTCTGAGGGAGGTCTTTGAAATCTATAAGATATATGCAGTTAACAGTGATAAGCTTTGTTGTTATGACAAACTATTTTACAAAATACTATAAATATGACATTTACAGATAAAAATATGTCATTAAAATGTGATGTAGCTGCTCTGAACTTCCCAGGTAAAGACAAAATACATGATAACCTGGGTGCATGAAACCATATGTTTATGAATCTGAAATGTTTTATTGTTAAAATAGTGTGTTTTCCCTTTTTGGCAGTTTAAGTCCTGCACTTTTCAGCTTTAGCTTGATCAGTGGCCTCAGTTGTTTTTCAGTTGTTTTCAATAGATGTGCTATTTACTATGGAAAGTCACATCACTGATGTAGGCTCTCTGTGCCATAGAGCACATATCTCGCTAAGTCAGTGGTTGGGGCCAAACCTCCAAGGAAGCCCCTTAAAAAATCTTACAATAATTTAAATAATTTAAATGAAATTAATTATTGAAATTTATTACATAACTATACAATCAATCAAATTAAATAATTACCTAATTTATACATAATTTAATTAAAACAAAAATTGCATAATTTAAAAAAATGAATTTTATAAAGAGATTTATATTACTCCGTGAGATAGTTTGTGATGCTCAGGTTAAGTACTGTTTGGCACAGTAACATGCTCAGATGGAACAGTTTACCATTCATAAGAAAATATTCATTCATTACATAAATAGTTTGATATAAAGGTGCAAAGCAACAAAGTCTAGGATACATCCAACAATGTGCAGATATAACAGCTTTTGTAACACTATACAGTAGGGCTGTCAAAATGGGTGAAAAACTAAATTCGAGTTTTGTACTTAAATATTATCAAAATTCAAATTATATTCGAATTTAAAATGCATAATTTCAGTTAGGGTGAAGAAAAGCTTTTGGCTTCTCTCCTGAGGCCACAAGAGGGCGCATCATTCTTTACATGGCTTTCTAAACATGCGGCTCTTTTGTGCGAGACGCGAGTGCAACAGTAATAGATGTCCGTCTAGAAAATGCGTGAAATATGCGTTCTGTGTGAACGGCTTGGTTTCGGTTTAGATGTAAACAAGATCTTCTCCGCATTGATGTTCTATTTTTCCGCTATATTTTTAATGAACAACGCATCAGCGCCGCATCTGGTGGCTTCAACTGGACAGGCTAACAAAAATATTATAATGCGACGACACTTACATAGTCATCGCATCTCGTGCGCCGCTGATAAGGCTGCCTCCTTAACTGACACCTAAAATTCGAATGCAACGTTTTTGCATTCGAATGTGGATTTTTATTTTAAATTCGACGAATATTCGAAATTCGAAAAAAATTTTTTGACAGCCCTACTATACAGTAAGTATTTTTTAGCATTGTGTGCTTACACTTAATTTCAAAAGCAGGGATTTTTCACACCCTTTACCAACACTAGTGTGATGGTGGTGGATCAGAGCAGGTACTGTTGTAATGATCAAACAGGAAGTACATCTTCAGACCCTGCTTATTAGCAACTGAAATGTAGGACGGCAACATAGAAATACTATATAATTAATATATGAATGAATGAATGAATGAACGACAACAGATTTCATTATCGGTTAGTTCAGGGGTTCCTTTCGTCCAAGACCATATTTGAAGGTGCTTCTTTCTAAGCTAATATGTACATCTAGTACTTCTGCTGTAACAAAAACAAATAAACTCAAAATTATGATGTCAGGTAGTTGTACATCTTTATTTTCAGTGCACTCTAAAAAGGACTCACATAGTATTATGCTGCTGTGTAAAAGTATACCGTATAAAAGCCTATACTGATTGCTTTATAAGGCAAAATAAATCAAGCAGTTCAGGTCAAGAGTTAAAACACTCTGATCGTGGTCATTAGCACTCATTTGTAATTTATTACGGTTTCAGATGTCTGCTCTGCCTCTTTCTGTCTTTTGCTTTCTCTGTCACTCTCTCTCTTTGTCTGTTTCTCCCTGCGTATTTGACAATTAGTTAAGTGTTTGCTCTTTACCCATGATTAATAATTGATCTACTGGTGTCTTAATGATTCATATGCCATCTGTCACAATGTAACGGTTGCATGTGTGAGTCAGGGGCCCATCAAAGAGCCATGTTTCTGCAGTGGGCAGAGAGGGATAATTAAAGGCAGTGTCTGGTAGGGGTGTGCCATATCATACCATCCATGATAATACCGGTATAAATTTTTACATGATAAAAAAAGTGTCATATCGCGATATCAATGATATAGTGACGCAATGACGTATGGCACATTTACGTTCCCTAGCACGCACAACAACAACACCACAAACCCAATAGGTGTGTTTGACTTGAAGCAGTGCTGCGCAGACTGATCGGTGTATGACATCAAAGTATTGCGAGAGTGGTTCTAGAGCATATTCGAACGCACACTCTTACCCCTTATTTAAGGCTGATTTATACTTCTGCGTCGGACCTACACCGTAGACTTTACGCCGTAGGCTGTGCGTCAGTTTTCATTTATACTTCTGAGTCGTTGTCCACGTCGACGTGCAGTACACATGCAAACCGCTAGTCTGCAGTGTCCACGGGCATGTTGCTGGTGTAACCCGCAGTACCACGGCAAAAGCCGAAGAAGAAGCGGCTCGTCGGAGAAGCATTATAGCATTAAAAAAAGTTAAATAAAAAGCGCCCATACATTAAAAAAAAGTGTCTCACACGGCTCCGGGGGGTGAACAAAGGCCTCCTGTAGCGAATCGATGCGTTTTTGTAAGAAAAATATCCATATTCAAAACTTAATAATCACTTTAATGTAGCTTGCGCCAACAGTTGTACACGGAAGCAGCTCCGGGCTAATGATGGTGTGAGACACTTTTTTTATGGATGGGCGCTTTTTATTTCA
Source organism: Sinocyclocheilus rhinocerous (assembly GCF_001515625.1). NCBI lineage: Eukaryota > Metazoa > Chordata > Actinopteri > Cypriniformes > Cyprinidae > Sinocyclocheilus > Sinocyclocheilus rhinocerous. The sequence goes on along the minus strand of NW_015641805.1, from coordinate 29,722 downwards.
CTTCTTTTGGACTTATGCATACACAATACTACTTTAACAATATTTAACATGTTAGTTTATCAGTATGTTTTAAAGTAAATTTTTTCGATTATTGGTGCTTCCATAGGCTCACTCTCGCGCACCTGCGTGGTTTAAAACACCAAATAGTTATGCTATGACAAGTACAGAGAGTCTCTCTTGCTCC
>NW_015641805.1:14763-28812 GCF_001515625.1 Sinocyclocheilus rhinocerous | reverse complement strand
AGCTTTTCAAAATGAAAACAAAAAGAAAAGTAAAACTAAACTTGCTGTCGTTGACAGTGCTTGCATGTTTTTTTCCCCACAAGAATACCAACATGTTCACCTTCTCTGGTTTAGGAAGCGGTCTTTTTCTTTACTTTAGCATGAAAACTATCCATCGTTTCCTCAATATTCACGTCATTTTTGCTGCGCGCACCTTTGCGCTCCTGCTGAAGCGGCAAGTGTAAACCAGGCTCTACACTCTAAAGCTGCGTTCACACTAGCAGCGACTTTGTCGCTTCATGTCGCCAGGGGCTGGCGATGAGGTTGCTAGTGGGCGTTCTCACTTCTGGTTGCCTTGACAGCGAATCAGGTTTCGTGCAAATACAAACATTTTGGAGGCAAAAGACTAAATATAATATAAATATGAATTAAATCCGTACATACAAACAAAAATGAATGAGAAACAGAGCCTACTTTTTTCCATTGCGTATGTTTTTCTACGGCTGAGAGGAGAACAATCACATGAGCACTGCCGTCTTCTTTCCTATTAGCTGTCGCTCACGAAAGTCGCTCTTCATTTGCATAACGTTGAAGGATTCTGAACTTTGTCGCCTCGCTGGACACGCCCCATCCGGCGCCAACAGCCGCTGTCGCACTTGTCACCAGAAATTGCCAGCTCTCCATTAAAATTAATGGGATTGTGTCGCTTTGTCGCTTGTAGTGTGAACGGGGCTTAAGCGCTGCGCAGTTCAAATGAGTAGCGCGGTTCTGTTATGCTTTCAGTTTCGTTTGCCGTTTGATGTTTCTCATATGCAACAGAAATGGCAGCACTTATGAGTTGAACAATGCAGTGGTCGCGCCAGTGCGACCGCACACAAAATTTAGTCGCACAGGCAGAAAAAATGGTCGCAAAATGCGACCATTTGGTCACAGTCTGGAGCCCTGCTTATGAAAATTTCATTTCACAAACCTTGCAAACTTTGCCGAATCCTGTTGTGAAATCTTTTGAAGTGTGCATTTCTTGCATCTGTCCATGCAAATTGGATGCGGACAGGAGAGTTAAGCTGTCACTGCATATGCATGGTCAGCAGATTTTGAATTCTTGATTTTAAACCATAGAGCGCAATATCAAGTTGGCTACTATGTCATATTCATGTCATATTCGCTGTGTGCTGTATATGAAATTAGCGCTACCTTGTGTTTATTAGAAAAAAAAAAGATTCCCAGTGCGCATGACTTACCTGATCCCTTACTGCACTGCTGGTTACAGGGCTTACTTCCATTTATTCATATTTTTTGACAATTTCTTTATTTGTGGAAAATACTACAGTGTCATTTCTATATATTTGCAGCTGAATCTTTCGTGTTAATCATTAGTATGAACTTTGGTTATACAGCAGGCTTACATGAATCACAGGAAGCACGTTCTGTGCTATATTTATGGTCTTTTGGTCTTTTGTTAGTGGTAACATGTCATGCTGTTCATTCAGTGCCAGGGAATTGTCTTCACACCAGCTTTGTGTTCCTGACCCGCCTACACACAATATTGTTTTCAGTGAAAACAATCAAGATCTCTCTCCTTCCTCTCAACCTCCTCTCAAAGTGAGAAAGGAGCTATCCTTGCATGAAATTAGTGTTTTTTTCTGTGTATATAGATATGAATGCATCTTGGCATTAGGCTTAGAGAGTGTTTGTCTCTAGGCAGTGATGGTTTGTAAATGTTAACGTTATAAACACAAGCTGTTATGAATTATGTAAGCATAATTGAACATGTGCTAATGTTACACAATTTGTACTGATGGATTCATCTCAATACTTGCAGGGGGCATGATAGTTTTATAAACTTTTCACAACAGATTTCATGGTGACAGGTATCATTTTGCCACTTAATAAATGCAACATAATATTGTCGGATGTCTCAGAGTATCAATGTAATCATAACATTTTCCATTTATTTTTTTATCCATTTTAAGATTTTGTAAAATCTTTTTCTGATTGCACCATTTGTGGCCTTGCCATTTAAAGACTCCCAGAAGCTGTAGGAGCAATTTTCTCTCTTTCTTTCTTTAGCAGTCTTTTAGTGAAGTCTTTCATCTCATTCCTGTGCTGCTATTTTAATTCTTTCTCAGGTCCTAATTAGAGTCGCTGACATCCTGCTACCTTGACACCCCAGATGTGACTAATATGCAGGACAATCTGGGATTAATATTCCACTCTTATAAAGCCCTGCTAAAAAAGAAGTGAAAATATTGAGTGAGAAATATTCTGTGGTTTGTGCTATGCACTTATTAATTTCACTATGGGTGGGCTACAGGAGCTGTTTAAGGCTGTATTGAAGTCTTATTTTATCTCTGATGCATAGTTTAATGCAGGTCTTCATTAACGCTGAGCATGGCTATAGGAAGTTGGCAGAAATAAGGGTTCTGCAGAATACCGTAGCCTCATCTACACTTACAGCAGATAAAAAAACGTGCTTTTTTTAAAATGTGCTTTTTTGAACTTATGATGATAAAGTTCAAATGCAAATGGCTCACTTTTAATTGTGCATCAAATTAAAGATTTTACAGTTTTGTATTTGTAGATACTTCTGAACATATTAATATTAGGTAAACTCATTTTATGTGCTGCCACAGTGTACTAATTAAACTATGTAAAATAAATGTATCTGTAAAATAAATTGTTTAACAATGTTAAAAGCAATTTTGTGTATTTCCCATATAGTAGATAAGAACATTTTCATAATTATTTTCATGAATTTCCTTAAATGAATTAATAAAACATTAATAACTTAACAACAAAACATTGTATTTGTATATTTGTCAAATAAGATTCTGCACAAGAGAACTGTATAAATTGGCACATTCTGTTTGATCTGTTTTCTATTTGTTTAAATCAGTATTTTCCATAATTTATTTTCATCCTGTTACACTGGACGTGTCTTTAAACATCTGTTGAATTCAAAATTTGGAAACCAGTGGAGATAAATTCTCAGTTGCTTCAGCTAAAGCCAAATTCTGTGTATAAAGTCGCTCTCATATGATTCGCTCAGTCTCTGTGTATCTTCCTCTTTTTTATGTGTCTTGTGTTCATACACCTTTCTTTGGCAGTCTTTTTCATCTTAGTGGGGTGGAAGGGGATGAAGTTTAATTAGCCAACAACAGGAGTGCCAGGTGAATTGGGATATGAGAGAATCCAGAATTTCAGCTTTGGTTGAGATGTTGGAAAGGACGGTTCATCCCAGGTTACACACATGGCATCCAGTGGGTAGCTGTCAGGAACCGAATGCTGCCAACAAAAGCTTCTTTCTCACACACACTAATGCTCCTCTCATTTCCCTCTGAGTGTTGCATGCAGCATCACAGACGAGTTGCTGTTTCCTGTTAGGTGGCGCAGCAAATAAGAGACAACATTTGCATTTTATAATGAGCCATGCCCTTGATGGGTTCCCTTTGAGAGATGAGGGATTCTGTTCATTCTAATCAGAACAACAATAATCATATCATATTATTGCAGGGTCCTACTGGCTAGCTTCTTGGGAGGGTGCTAGTAGGGATGGGTATGATTACTTAAGTTCCTCAACAGCAATGATCAATCATGAAAATGCATTTATTACATTGTTCAAATACTGTGTTTATATATTGTCCACATTTACACTCCTTTTTTCCTCAGAGCAGTGACTTTTTCAGGTAACCCCCTTTAGATTTGTTTATTTTTTTTCATACACATTTTCATAGCTATGCAAATGAGGACATACCATATAACTTTACTGTTTTTATATAAAGCTAATTATAACGACTACTGACTCATCCAAGCCATACCTCTAAAAGAAAATATATACTATACAGTATATGCAAAAATCGCTCATAGTACAGTTTGGATTTTTTTTTTTCTAAGTATAGACATCTCACATGTTCCTCAAGAAATGTTTGTGGTTTTATGTTTCCATTGTTCTTTTTCATAGTTGGCTAATTCCATGGATAAATAAGTAATAATAATAATAATAATAATAATAATTCATTACAGTTATATAGCGCTTTTCTAGGCACTCAAAGCGCTTTACATTGTCAGGGGGTATCTCCTCATCCACCACCAGTGTGCAGCATCCACCTGGATGTTGCGACGGCAGCCATAGTGCGCCAGAACGCCCACCACACACCAGCTTATTGGTGGAGAGGAGACAGAGTGATGAAGCCAATCAGTAGATATGGGGATTGTTAGGAGGCCGTGATGATCAGAGGCCAATAAGCAAATTTGGCCAGGATGCCGAGGTCACACCTCTACTCTACTCTGGGATTTTTAATGACCACAGAGAGTCAGGACCTCGGTTTAACGTCTCATCCGAAGGACGGTGCTTGTTGACAGTATAGTGTCCCCATCACTATACTGGGGCGCTAGGACCCACACAGACCACAGGATGTGTATAGACACATCCATATATACAAGGTACAGATATGTAAAGACACTTTTTTAATTTTTGGGTGAACTGTCCCTTTAAATCCATCATGAGTGTCACATCTGGTTCCAACTGGCATCTTATTATTGTCACACAAATATGAAAAATCAGTTTCTCTATATGTTAAAGTTGTATGCTCCTGTCTGATTGTGGCTATACATGAACAACCATGTGGAATGAAAGACAGAGATGACTCATTGGTCATGCTTGAATATCACCTGTGCTTAGAAGGAAGCTGTGAATCAGAAGTGACCCTTATTAGAAAGTGTGCTGGCTGTCATTCACTGCGAGGGATTACCTCATTAAGGACCACACAGATTGAGCACCACTGCTCTAATTACTCCCCTTTACCTACAGTATCACTATGAGTCATCACTATCGCGCTGATTACCGTGTCACTAATGATGGAGATTGCATAGTTTACAAAATATCATCATTAACATATTTGTGAAATATTCATATATCCTGCATACTTTCTGTTGATTTAGTTTCTTTGCCTAACCTATGTTTGTTTTTATTTTGTTAACAGGATTCTGGCCACAGCAGGAGCCCACATGAATATTTCATTAGACCTGCGCACGCTCAGGGCTGTGAGGGTATTACGGCCCCTTAAACTGGTTTCTGGCATTCCTAGTATGTAATCAAACATTATCTTAATCATATCATTGTATCTATACTACATGTGTATGTAGTATCTTAATCAAACATTGTGTTGTTTCATTTGAAACTGCATCCTAATCAGGTGCAAAGTGATAAAACAAGACATAAAATGCAACAAGCTACATGCAAGGCATTTTCTAAAAAGTGTCCAATTATTTTGGTAGCTGCACAAAGAAATCTCACTGGTCCAAAAACCCACTCCATGTATCTGTAATTTGTCACATCACACTTGGTTAGGACACAGTGTTATAGTTGTTCTTTTACATGTGGATGCTGTAGTGTTAAAAGTTTTTCCACATGTGAAGGAATGAATAGTACAGATTGATATTTTTCTTTTGATTATTTATGTGTAGTAAGGTTTATTGATATCTATATATATTCATGTTTTTTTATAGGTCTGCAAATAGTTCTTAAATCCATAATGAAGGCGATGGTGCCACTGCTACAGATTGGTCTGCTGCTGTTTTTTGCCATTCTCATGTTTGCTATTATTGGATTAGAGTTCTACAGTGGAAAACTCCACAAAAGATGTGTAGCTTTTTCAAACATTACAGGTAAGGAGGATCACACTCTGACAGACACAGGAACAAGAACATGCACAGACCCACACATCCACATATGTACAGACATAGAGTACATCAATATATTTATTACATGTATGTGCTTTTCAGATGCTGGGATCCAAACCAAATATTTAAATCTTTGGGATTCTTAAAAAATGAAAAAAAAAAAAAAAAAAATGAAAACAGTATTTCAGAAAATTTTCAGTTAAAAATTTTTTTCTCTGAAAGTTGACAACCATTTAACATCTTTTAGGGTCACAAATAACTCCATGTTCTTAAAGGGATAGTCCACCCAAAAATGTAGACTGTGTTATCATTTACTCCCCCCTGAAGTAATTCCATATCTGTATGCATTTCTTTCTTCTGTGGAACACTAAAGAAGATATTTTGAAGAATGTTGGTAACTAAAGTTTCGGGTCTCATTGTCTCCCAAAGTATTTTTTGTCCATACAGCAAAAGTCAATAGGACCCAAAACCGTTTGGTTACCAACATTCTTATATATTCCTATAATATATTCCTTTCTGTTCCACAGAAGAAAAAGTTATAAAGGTTTGGAACAACATGAGGGGAAGTAAATGAATCTTCATTTTGTGAGTGGACTATATGCACATGCATGTTATTAAATATTAAATTTAAGATTACTATTGACAAGTATACCATCATTGACATTTGCAAGAGCAGAAAATAAAATTTGGCAATCCTTCCATACAGACCTACCAGTCAGGGGATCGGCTCCTCCCATACAGGAAGTAAACACTTCCTCCTTCTGTTGGCCTCTTCTATTAGCTGCATGATAACAAATAGCAAAACAAGCAAACAAATGACACAGATATATTATTAAAAATGTAAAAGTTGAACACTTATACAGTCAGTATGCAATTCATGAAAAAAAAGTCTTTCTCATCTCATGCAGACTCTGAGAGAGCAGACTCATCTGAACTTGACTTCCCGTGTGGGGCCAAGCCTTGTCCTGAAAATTATAACTGCACTGGCCCCTGGCAAGGACCCAATGATGGCATCACTCAGTTTGATAACATCTTATTTTCCATACTCACTGTATTCCAGTGCATCACCATGGAAGGCTGGACAGCTGTACTCTATAATGTGAGTTACTCTCTCAGCTGAACGATATGTAGCAGTTTTGTTCCTGTGCTTGGAATGATGACACTTCTGTATTATAATCCTAATACATAAAATTATGATCTTATTGTAGTCCAGTGTTGAATCGTTACTTCATGTTAAAGTCTTCCTCGGGAGATCTCACTTGATCATTAATCTACCACATATTGTTGTTAGATGAAACTGGGTCATTAGCTTCTTTGTAGTATTTCACATTATATGCATTTTAATGACTGGTTGTAAAGTACACTGGTTGAGTTTTTGGTTGGATGAGCGTGTCTTTGCTTTTTCTTGATACCGTGGCTTTGGGAGACGTTGATCTGTTGTGTTCATGCAGGCAGCTTACATTTACATTGTTCCCTAATCCTGTTCCTTCTGTTCTCCCCAAAATTAGAACATAAATCATTCTAGTTTTGAATGATGAAATTACACTTATGGTTGGTCCATTTTAGCTGAAATAGTTGCAGTTTATTTTTGAAGAACTTCCTCTTTCCGGATTCTATCCATCTGTGATCGTATTCGTACACTGGTTGTACTTACTGTACAGCATGCAACACTGTGTAGCTTTCCCTGACTTCTGATCTTCTTTCAAGCTGATTCAAGCACAGTAACAACTCCCTTTTCATAACAAGTGACATTTGGAAGGGTTTGTCAAAGTGGTTTTATCTCCAAACAGCTCCAAGTACTGGAAAATGAGGTGTTAGATACAATCTTTATTCTGCATTAGATTATTGGAGCTTTTGGTGAAATTAGCTTGGATGGTTGACTGCTATCATATTAGTGCCATTTATATGCTGAGTTGGCTCTGTTCTTCACTGTCATCCAGTAGTGCTGGTATCTGAGCATGGAAATTCATTTTCTTAGTTTTAATATGTAATTTTTGTGGAGGAGGACTTACTCAGGCTTTCATGCATTTAGTTTGAGATAAAATCTTTATACAACAAAAAGAAAGCTTAGAGACCTTGTTTGAAGGAATTGGAAAGATTGGAGGTGTTACTGTTTGCACCTCTGATGTTTATTCATGATTTTTGAGGATGAGTCGATGACTACATCGACTGCTTTTACCAAGTGCCAAATTAATTTGCACTGAAAAGACCTGTCAGTCCACTTCTGTGTTGTAACACTGCAACATTCCATTAAAACATAAGAATTGTCATTTTTTATTTTTTAAGGTGAATTTTGATTTCTGGTACTTTATGGAAAATCTTGAAAAGCCATGGACATTTCTAGAGTTAATTTTTTTTTCTAGTTATGCTCACCTTTAAAATATTTCATCTGGTGAAAATTATCTTTTGAGGGTCTGATTACTTTAAAATGATTTTTAAAAATCATGATCTCATAATTTTGAATGTCTGGAAGAGTCCACAGTGTTTTTAATCAGTCACATGGTGTCATGCGTTGACGTGAGTCATGCTGACACAGATAGAGGTGTTTTTCACACTCATAACTGAGCTGATGCAGCAGCGTCGGGATGCGGGGAACACCCTCTCAGCTCAGCTGGGCAGCAATGCCACCTGCCCACGCACTGATCACACCCTTTGCACTGCCGAGCAGAGCCCCACTGAATCGTCACCATTGCAAGGGCTTGGTTTATGGTTTTCTGACCATCTGAACCCAGGCATTTAGTAGATTTAGTAGCTACTGCAAATTAAAATCATAATGAATTATTTTCGTTGTTTTAATCACTTCCTGTTTTGTGTTTGCACAGACCAACGATGCCTTAGGCTCTACTTGGAATTGGCTCTACTTCATTCCTCTAATAATAATTGGCTCCTTCTTTGTGTTGAATCTGGTATTAGGAGTCCTGTCAGGGTAAGTATTGTTTTCCACAATGGACTCTTAAGACAAACTGACTCTACATCTAACCCGATGTCTGAGCTGACACAGGGGTAATGAGTTTTATCAGAGGTTAATGTGAAATGTATTAACTTCATCTCTGGAGACAAGAGGTAAGATTAAGTTACTACACATACAGTGGCTTTGTCTGTTTCTCTTTCTACACATCTCTCATTTTTCTGTATTCACAAACACTACCAATCAAAAGTTTTTTGAATATTTTTTAATTAAGTCTTTTGTGCTCATCAAGGCTGCATTTATTTGATGAAAAATACAGTTTAAACCTTAATATTGTGAAATATTATAATAAAAAAAAACTTCTATTTTAAAGGGTTAGTTCACCCAAAAATGAAAATTTTTACTCACCCCAGAGCTATCCTAGGTGTATATGACTTTCTTTCAGAAGTGACGAACGCGGAAACGCAACGGAGAGATCAAAACAAAACAACGGTCACTAATTAGAAGTACAAAACGAGGATTTGTAAAGAAGAATGTCAGAGGATTTCGATATAAGCCAAGAGGAGACTGGTTTTCTTTTGCTCAAGTAAGGAAACGTTGCTTCCTTTGATCCTATAAAAAAACGCTGGTTTTCAAGAGACTCACCGGAGCATGCGCAAGACTGAACTCATACGTCATCAGCCCGGAGCTGCTTCCGTGTACAAATGTTGGTGCAAGCTACATTAAAGTGATTATTACGTTTTGAATATGGATATTTTTCTTACAAAAACGCATCGATTCGCTACAGGAGGCCTTTGTTCACCCCCCGGAGCCGTGTGAGACGCTTTTTTTAATGGATAGGCGCTTTTTTATTTAACTTCTTTTGGACTGATGCGTGCAACACCCGCTGAGTGGCATTAAACAGCTTGAAAGATCAAAGACAATTTTTAATATAACTCCGACTGGATTCGTCTGAAAGAAGAAAGTCATGTACACCTAGGATGGCTCTGGGGTGAGTAAAACACAGCCTAATTTTCATTTTTGGGTGAACTAACCCTTTAATGCATGTTAAAATTTACTTTATTCTTGTGATGGCACAGCTGGATTTTAGCAGCCATTATTCCAGTCTTCAGTGTCAAATGATCCTTCTGAAATCATTCTAATTTGCTGAAAAACATTAAAAAACCTTAATTATTTTAAACTTTTTACCGGTAGTTTAGTTCCAGTGCAAGCTAAATGGGCATACTTCTCTTGTGACATAAAAGCTTATACATTTGAGTATGACGAAAGTCAATACAACAGTGGTGAGACATAACTGAGATTTTAATAAATTGATGACACATACCTCTTTGTCATGTACTATAATGTGAGTATTTGTAAGTTAAATTCATTACCTTAAAATTCAATACATTTTATGTCCAAAAACTTATCAATTTGTTGCCATTTTTTAAAATCTGTTTCTTCATGAAAAAAAAAAATGTTTAAGGGGTCATGTGATGCTATTTTCAAAGATCATTATTTTGTGTATTAGGTGTAACCGAATATATTAGCATGCTTTAATATTCAAGAAACACATTATTTTTCACATACTGTACATTATTGTAGCTCCTGTATTCCCAGTCTTTCTAAAGCGTGTTGATTTCTACAAAGCCCTTTCCTCCAAAAAGCTCAGTGTGCTCGGATTGGCCAGCTGACCCAGTGCATTGTGATTGACCGAACATCACAAGCATGTGTCAGAAATGTAACCATAATCACAAGCTTCAGCTTCCAAAGCAATTATAAAAACAGTTAATAATGTTGTGAGTTTGCACGACTTGAGCAGAATGTATCAGAGTGGAGCGTGACTCTGCCAACAAACAGCAACATAACACACTAAAGAAAAAGGAATACATAAAAATGCATCATATGACCCCTTTAGCAGTGATGATGTAATATGTAGATGCCACAAGTTGGTGTGATTTAAACTTTAAAAAATTATGCAAATTGGGATGCAGCCTCTCTCTCTGCCTTTCATTCCTTCACTCTGCAGGTGAAACACTTTGATAAATTAAGTGTGTCATCCCTGTGGTTCTTCTCTGTGTGGGTAATTGTATTCTGTTGGCTCATGTAGGGAGTTTGCTAAAGAGCGAGAGCGGGTAGAGAACCGAAGATCCTTCATGAAGCTCAGAAGACAGCAACAGATCGAGAGGGAGCTGAACGGATACCGGGCCTGGATCGACCGTGCAGGTACTCTTACATACTGAGCTGGCAAATGCACCATGCAAAACAAATAAAGTAAATCAAATCTGTCAAAACACACTGTGCCACAGCATCGCCCCATTCTACAGCAGATGCTCAGTGCCGTTAAAAAGAGACACACTTGTGAAAGAAAATGCTTCTATTTTGCAATTTTTTCATGGCAAATTATATTTGCTATATATCAGTGTAACAATTCAAGTGAAACATAAACTAGAAATATATACATTTCATAATGCTTTAAATGACAGCAGTTAAATTTCCAAAACCTAATGATCATGTTCATCAGCAAAAATGATCCAGAATGCTCTTTGTGCTAGAAGCAGGAAAATCTGAAAATAAAAAGCGGTGCACATGATCAATGTCACAAATTTGCTTGCTTGTTTAGTGATCTCGAAAAAGTGCAAATCTTAAATATTTCTTATTCATTGGTTTCTTTGTTTAAATTTTACAAAATCCTATATAAATTAGATTTTTAAATGCTAGTTTTTCAGTGAATTGCATGTGTACAACTTGATCAAATGCAAGTGCGTTTTTATTCTGCAGAGGAGGTGATGCTTGCAGAGGAGAACAAGAATTCAGGACCTTCTGCTTTGGATGGTGAGATGTTTGACCTCTTCTGTTTTTCTCTCATTTTCCCACGTAGATTGTGGGATGCAGTTTTTTAATTATGTGTCAGGGTTAGGGTCATATGATTATTTTGAACACACTAGTAAATACCCATTCTCTCTGTCCCAGATTTCATCATTTATTCAATAGCCTGTTCTGGCGTATAAAGCCTGTTCTGGTCCCATAAAACATCACAGGGATTGTATATTCAATAGACTGATGTCACAATAAACAGAACGCCATGATCCTGCTCATGGCGCACATCTGTGAAGCGAAGACCCATCCGAATGACACCCATGACATCCGAACCCTATACAAGGCGACAGGTTTTCCCCAGAATCAAACGTTTTTTTTTTTTATTAAATGTTGATTGACAGCTTCCAAGAGGCTGTGTGAATGGAAAGCAGGCAGTTACCATGGTGAACTGTTATTTCGATTTCCCTGCTGTTCTGCTGTAAACGTCCCATCATCCCATTTAAGATGATTTTCTTAAAAAACTGGGGCCTATATGGAAAACAATTTTTAGGGGGTCAGGAGAGACTGAGACCTGTTTTGGCCCTTGTAAATGAGGCTTGACAGCAGTAGGTATCCAGGTTGCACTCTGAAGAGAGTTTAAAACATAAAATGTAATTGCAGGCATTCGTATTTACTTCATTGTTGCCATGACAACAGCGAAATCTAACAAGCAGATTTATTTGCAATTGAATGCATCCCTTAGTGCCAGCTATTAGGCTAGATGCTTTGATAAATTGGGGAACTTTCAGTTGCTGTTGTCAAGCCTGTTATATTCTATAAATGCTTGAGAAGTAAATTATTACAACGGGGTGATGGCTGTACATTTGTCATATCATGTCCTAAGCTGGCTGCAGTTTTCAGTGATACATAGTTTCTCTGTAGGCATTTAAATCATAAATTCTGCAGGACTCAACAAAATCAAAGCCAACCAAAACATGTTCGATGTTTATGAAAAGTTACCATCATTGATTAAAAAAAAACACAAAAAAAAAACAAAGTAAATATTTTCCAGATAATATTTTAATAATTTGCTTTAGGTTCAGTTTTTCTACCTACCCTGGGGCTACAGATGGAAATTAGCCACCCTGACACATTTTACATTGATTTTATGCATTATTTAAGTGCATTGTCCCTGATTAAATGATGATTAAATAAACAAATAAATACAAATAAAAAATTTATACATAGATTTTTGGAAGGTGATAAACATATTTGGAGTTACATAAAAATGTGAATGATTTTTATTTATTTATTTATAATTGGGAACATGTAATACAATAATTTCCCACACGACATGGGCAGGACTATCCAGCGTGACATGACCAAAATGCAAATCAAGTGTCTGTCAATGTTTTATAACCCGTATATGCTTTTATTTCTTACAGTTTTTGGTTTATTAATCTGTTATTTCTTTAGTTTGAAATAAAAGAAATATAATAAGATAAGATCATGGGATAAATTATTTGGTATGTGTTCTCAGTGTTAAAAAGAGCCACCACAATAAAGAGAAGAGGGGTGGATGATGTTCGGAGAGCTCCAGAGGAACAGTATGCTGACATATCGTCTGTAGGTGAGTGGTTTCCTCCAACAAGTCTCCTTCATATCCCGTCTAGATGATGCTAAATATTTACCCACATGTCGTTATATGCATTTTTTCAGAATATCATTCACATACAGCTGAAATAATCTCCTTACTCAATCAAGAAGTATACAAAAGTGGATCAACTTGTTTTGCTCGTTCATAAATATTTTTGTCCATCAGGGATGCCATTGAACAGAGCCAGCATACGCAGTGCTAAAAGAGGACCAACGTCCTTTTTCCGTCGGAAAGAACGCATGCTAAGGATCTCTGTTCGCCGTATGGTGAAGACTCACACCTTCTACTGGATCGTTCTGAGTCTGGTGGCCCTCAACACTTTCTGTGTTGCCATCGTACACCACAAGCAGCCTCAGTGGTTGTCTAGTCTCCTTTGTAAGACCACAAGCAAAATGAAACTTTTCTCTCTGTGGATTGATCAATAGTCTTAACTTTAAAGTGATTCCTTTCTATTGCAGACTATGCAGAGTTCCTGTTTTTGGGCCTGTTTCTTACAGAGATGTTTCTCAAGATGTATGGACTTGGACCCAGACTCTATTTCCACTCCTCCTTCAACTGCTTTGATTTTGGCGTAAGTGTATTTCTGTCATCCTTCCCATAATCTTCTTTGGAATGAAGATAGCACAACAGTGCAAGTGTCAAAGAGGATCAAGGTGGTGACTCCAAAAATGAGTGTTCATTAAATTTTTTTAATCAAGAAAGATAAAAGCAGTGCAAAGAAATAAGACTGGATGAAACCATAAATCTAATTTGATATTTTTTGAAGTTACGCTTCTCCACTCTGAGCACTAATGAACTTGTCTCCAATGTCTATGTAAATTTGAGGACCCAGCACTGAATATCAATGTGTAGCTTTATTTAAAGGTGGGGTAAGCAATTTCTGGTAACCAATGTTGACATTTGAAATCACCAAAACAAACACGCCCCTACCCCAAAAGGGTCTCGGCCCTATTTTGATAGCTCCGCCCCACACATACGTACGCAACCCAGGCAACGTTTAGTTCTGTGAAACAAAGCAAAACCAATGTTACACCGTGTCTACACC
>NW_015641805.1:457-13474 GCF_001515625.1 Sinocyclocheilus rhinocerous | reverse complement strand
CGTTTTCCTCTTTTGTTTTTTATCCACCATCTCTATCTTACTGTCACTTGGCTCGCTAATGTCCGTCCTGTGCACTGAACCCTCTCCTCCACATCATGAGTAGACACGCCCCTTACTGCTGATTGGCTACAAATTTGTTTTACTAGTCGGCCCGAATCAGTTTTCTAAAGCGTTTTTGAAAAATTGCTTACCCCACCTTTAATTATAATTCAGTTTTAGTTCTGGACTGTGTCAATATATAATGATTAGCTATTGGCTAATCTTTAATTGAATCAGAACATTTGTACCTGGCCCTTTCCATGAATACAGATCCTGTTACATTTTTTTAAATGAGTAAATCTCATGTTTTCTGTTTGAAAACTATAAAACTTGTTCAATCAAATAACATTCTATCTAACATGCAATTAATGTTTGATTTAATTTTGTATTAAATGTATATATATATATATATTTATATATATATATATATATATATATTGCATATGTATACATACATACAGACAGACAGACAGACAGATAGATAGATAGATAGATAGATAGTCTTTAATACCATTGTGTGGTTTCATTGTTGAATTTCAGTAGGTAAGTAGCATTTGTTGTGCTCCATACATCGCTACACAACTGACAACAGACAATGGACCTTTTTTCCTTGTGAAATTTTGAAGAAATTTTGCTAATGTGACCGCACCTTTAGACAGAATTTTTTTGACATCATTAACATCATCATTTTGGCATATTTAAAGAGGTAAAATTCCTGAATTCTATCCAGGTGATAGTGGGCAGCATTTTTGAGGTGCTCTGGGGGTTCTTCAGACCTGGCACATCCTTTGGGATCAGCGTTCTGCGTGCCTTGCGATTGTTGAGAATTTTCAAGATCACAAAGTAAGTGCACGCTTGTCTGGAATAACAGCCTCTTGGGTTTGTTTGCTTCTTGCAGAGACAATAATCTATTTATTGACGTCTTTGCTCTGTTCTGGTTGTCCCTATTTTGAACTTAGAGATGCTGTATTTGTGTTGTTAAGGTACTGGGCGTCCCTGAGGAACCTGGTTGTGTCTCTGATGAGCTCCATGAAGTCTATTATCAGTTTGCTCTTCCTGCTTTTCCTCTTCATTTTGGTCTTTGCACTTCTGGGCATGCAGCTCTTTGGTGGAAGGTAATATCTTATCAGTCTAAGCACAGACAGTGCCCGTAGACTTAAATTTGGATTTATGACTGAAAATGTCTGAATGCTACACCTGTAGTTATGAGCTGCTCTTTATGTCATTTGCAATAACAATGTTAAACCTTCAGCTTGCTTTAATCCTGACTCAACAATACCCATATCAAACATGGCATCAAATTTCATGCAAAAAAAAACAATGTTTAGAGTGGAACTCTATGTGACAGGTGTAGCAAGACAATAGAAAATAGATCAGGTTCAACCGGTTGGAGAAAAGCAAATAATCTATTATTCAGTAACCTGGTCAGACACATTTTGAATAAAATGGCTTGCAAATAGGTGTTTTTTCCTTTACAGGTTCATCTTTGAAGACTACACACCCACTAATTTTGACACTTTTCCAGCAGCCATCATGACAGTGTTTCAAGTAAGATTTCACCCTGTTGTAATCTGAGTATAATGCAAGAGACCGGATGTTTCTTAGTGAAAAATGGCTTAGAATGAAGGCTAATTAATTAGACCAAGATTTAATTGCACAGATAGAGAGGAAATTAGGATCAGAGTGCAGAACAAAAACATACTTAGTCACAAAACATAATCTATCTTCCCTTTATAATAATGAAAACAAAAAAAGGTCCAGCACAGAAAAAAATACCTTTAGGCCCAAACAAAATTTGTAGATTTTGTTTATGTGGCAAATTTGTGGGAAAAATCATTAAAATTCTGGGGAATGGAATTTGGTAAAATATGTTATTGGTATCCCTTTTATTGGTTGCAGAAAGCATTATCAGATTAGCCGAAATATTTAATAGACAGTCACAGACATGCAAGGAAAAGTATCTGTCAAATTATTCTGCTGAAATATGGGAAGTTCTCTGTGAAGTTGGATTCCACGTGGGCCTGAAATAAGTTCACTGTGTTTCTAGATTCTCACTGGCGAGGACTGGAATGAAGTCATGTACAATGGAATCCGGTCTCAAGGTGGCGTGAAGTCAGGGATGTGGTCATCTGTCTACTTCATTGTTCTGACTCTGTTTGGAAATTGTATCCTACGTTGATTCTTTCTCTATCCATGACCAGCAATACCTAGTGTGTGTGTGTGTGTGTGCTATTCTTCAGGTCTTCAATAATTTTTAAGTCAACATGAAATCAAAATTGACCTTATTTACTTCTTAATACACATTCCTTTTCTTTCTGTGCATGATTCTTCACTACAGTTTTCTCTGTGGTCTGTAACTTGCTTTTTTTATTTGCCTGACATTACTAAGCTTATAAGATTAGTGCACGTTTACTTGAAACTCTATGCTGATTGCATAATACTGTATGTTGGGTTAAATCTGTCCTCCTTAGTTTTGGTGGTTATTTCTGTATAGCTCATTGTTTTGAGCCAAAATTCTTGACAAAATGGTCAGATACACTGCTCAACGTCTTCTTGGCTATCGCTGTTGACAATTTGGCCAATGCCCAGGAGCTCACAAAGGTATATCCAGCAAGGTTCTTTTAGCTTTATATGCTGAAGGATTTGTAAGGCAATTGTATAACGAAAAACGCCTTGCTGTTCCAAAGGATGAAGAGGAGGAGGAAGAGGCGTTTAATCAGAAACATGCCCTGCAGAAAGCCAAGGAGGTTGGGCCCATGTCCTCTTTCATGTCCTCAGAGTAAGTGAACCAAGTACACCCTTGCCTGCTCATTCGCCCTCTCACAAGAGATGCTAAAATACAAACTAACACTACTAACACCAGTCTTATGTCTGAGATATTTTAGTCTGGTTTCAGAGACATCTAAATTGGCATGTCTGCCAAGTATACCTGTAGGACTTTGCAGCTTCAGTACCTGGCCAAATTGACCTAGATGCACAAGCTAGTTTGAGGCTACAGGGATATTGCTGTATTGTTGCCAGAGTATGTAAACAGTTGAAGTCTTTGCTTTTACAGATATGTCTTTCACTCAGTACCGTTTAAATCAAATGCTACACAGTTACAGAAACAGTAAAGAAAAAGTATTACAACTTTGAGGGTTTCGCTTTCCCAGATAGTTTGCGAGAGGCAGTTACTTGAGACCAACAAAATAATTTACCATTGTTGAAGGTTGTACACAATGTTCTTTCGGTTGAATGCGTAGGGATTTTTGGGACTCTTTATTCTCGAAGCACAATAATTTGCTTCAAAATCAACAGTAAGTTGTCATAGCAACCGGCAAGCTTCCCAGTCTTTGCAGGGATGAGTCTATTATGTTGTCATAGAGACGATTTTTTTCCCATCAAAAAGAGAATTATAGAGTTTTGAATGCCTTTACACTGGTCAGCCTGGATATGTAGTCATATGTTATATCCTTTGCAAGAACAGAAAAGGCATCCAGCTAGCCTAAATCTCAAAACATAAAGAGAATCTGATAGCTAAAAAGGGAGGTTAACCCACAGATAAAAGTTTCTATAACTGGAGTTTATACACACATGCATCTTTCTGTGATTTTGGGAATTTAACACTGCATGGATGTGTGATGTCAGACTCCTGTAGTTGAGCATGTGCAAGTTGAGATGACCAGTCATAATGTGTCCTCAACGTTACAATCCAATCACCTTTACATCTCTTGATTGATCTAGATGCTTTAGAATCTAATTTTAAATTTTTTTTTTTTCATTGATAGCACAGTACATTTAGTGACTTGAGTGAGTTTTGGATGCTGAATTGAGAGTGGTTATATATCAGGAAAGTCCCCGTAAACATGGATTCACCTCTGCTAACATGCTATTTAATGCTGGAGGTGATATATAGGGTGCTTCCTGAACCCATTACGTACTGTGACTAAAAGGGGAAAAAGTCAAGCGTGAAGTTTTCAGTCAAGAAATGTAAAATCAGGGTCCAAAATAACTTTTTGCCTATGGCAAGTGATATGAGAAAAATGATACATGAATGTATATATATGACAATTAGGGATGTAACAATTCACTTAACTTACAATGCGATATGATTCACGATACAGATTTCACAATACAATTTTCTCACAATATTTTTGAACAAAATGTCATTTAAGGCAAATTATAAATGAAAAGATGTCCTTTCATTATTTCTCAGAAGAGGCTTTACTGTCAATTTTGAATGATGAGAGACTAATATAATACATGTTTGCTGGACAATTACAGAAAACAAAATCAAACAAACAAGATTCTGTATGAGGCAATGGAGGCCATACCTTTGTCAGAATAAATTGATGTATGATGTGAATACCACAGGGTCTCTTCTCTACTGCATTTTGGGAGATAATGCGAGAGCTGATTGTCAGTGAACTCAGACTGGAAATTGTGTCCTGTGGCATTTGGATCTTGCATGTTTACTTCAAAGTTTTAAAAAAAAGGCTGTTGCAGCATGTCCGAAACTGCTTGACGAGAACTGGGAAATGAATGCATGTCTTCAGTTAGCATGACAACTATGGACGTCATCCCTGGGAAATGCATATGTATGACCAGTTGACTACTAAAGAAATGAATCAGGGTGCTCTCTCTTTCTGATATTGTGTGCTTATGCATATGGATCCCATTTATATATGTCTTATATCTGTGCCATGATTCTTACTGTCTCAGCATTTCAAAATGTTCCAGAATACTGTATTTGTTGCTTCTTATCTAATATAATTACCATCATGTTATCATGTGACGCTTTGCTGCCCTGCTACGCAGCCCAAAACTTTTTTCTTTTAAATTTTTAAAAAAACTTAGTGTAACTTTAGTTTATAATCAGAAATAGTATAAATACAACATGTTAAATGTAAAAAAATTGGCTTTAGCAGAGCATTGAAATACAACTGGAAAACGTATGTCGGAACTGACCGACGAATTGGGGATCGCTTTGGGAGACCAATCTACTTCGAGTGTAAAAAAAACGAGCCAATGTACATTGGCATGCGATAATTGCCACAGCTGCTCTGCGCTGCAGCGCGAGTATTTAATGAGCAGCCGGTGCTTCGCATATTTGCTTTTCCACTGAGGAGCCGAGCTAGTGACTCGGCCGTACAGCGGAGGTACAACGACTGTGGTTACGGGACGTACGTCTCCGTTCCCTCTTTCAGGGAACGAGGGTTAGACGTTCCCTTTCAGTCGGTCACGTTCCGACGAATTGGGGATATCTACCAACATGCCACTGTCGCTGGCCTTTCCAGCGCTCTGCTTGAGACTCCTGGACCGCCCCCAACTGTTGGAGCGGGAGTCAGGGCTCTAAGCAGGGAAGGTCAGTCACAGCTGTTCCGCAAGACTCACTCAGTGTGACTATTTGGATAACGCTGGGAAAGCGTGCCCTAAAAGGGAAGGGGATGCTGTGGAAGCCACATCCTGTCCGTAGGAAGCAAAATGTGGTGGTTAAACATATGGACTAGCCAATAAGGGTAATACAACATATGGAAGTCTCTGGGGTGGTTCCAGCCTAGTTCTAGGGGGGAAGGAACACCAGCAGAGACGACAGGAGGGAAAGACACGTGCTAGCCGGCCTAGGTAGACTTACCGTGGAAGAATACACATATGGGATCGCTGCAGGGACCACTACATATGGACACCCAGCCTAACACAGGTTCCACAACGCATACGAGTGTAGGCCTGGCGTCAGACGCTCCGCCACGTCTGACTGCCAGGGGGTGACGGAGGAACTCACAGGGTTAGCCATTTCTGGGGAACTCTACTGGAGCAATAGAAGCACGTATCCGGCCCAGCGGGCGGGAGTGGCGTTGCAAGCCGAGGTAGGACGAGGAGGGTTCAACCTCCTCGCCCCTCTAAGGAACCTGACGACAAGGTCATGCTTACCAAGAGACTTACCATCAACTGCATTGTGATGTGCGGCAATTGCGGCAACATACACTTTCAGGGTGGAAGGAGACAGCCTTCGCTCCAACCTCTCTTGCAGGAAGGAAAGCACGACTCTGACCGGACATCTTCGGGGGTCTTCCCGATGGAAAGTACACCAATCAACGAACAGGTTCCACTTCAAAGCATAGAGGCGCCTCATAGAGGGGGCTCTAGCGGAAGTGATAGTGTCTACCACTGATTGGGGTAGGTCACCACCTAGAACCAAAGTTTCCAGAGGTCTGGACGCGGGTGCCATAGGGTGCCCCGTCTCTGAGAAAGCAGATCCTTCCTCAGAGGAATGGGCCAAGAAGGGGCTGTCGCGAGGAGCATAAGATCCGAGAACTTGGGCCAGTATGGCGCAACTACCAGGACCTGCTCCTCGTCCTCCCTGACTTTGCACAGTGTCTGTATGAGAAGGCTCACTGGGGGAAACGCATATTTGCGAATGCCCTGGGGCCAGCTGTGCGCCAGCGCATCCGTGCCGAGGGTGCCCTTGGTCAGAGAATAAAACAGCTGGCAATGGGTTGAGTCCGGAGAGGCAAACAGGTCTACCTGTGCGGCTCCGAAGAGTACGCAACAGTCGCAGTATTGTCCGTACGGACCAGCACGTGCTTGCCATGTAGCAGTCCTTTGAGGCGGCCCAGCACAAAACGAGGGACCGGTTTGATCGAGTCCTTCGCCAGTAGGATGTCGATCTCCGTCAGTAAGACAGGGGCATCGCTGCTCCGCACCGAGGGGAAGTGGATGCCCCTGAACTTGGGGGGACACCGGGCGAACTGAATCGCATAGCCGAGTCTGATGGTACGGATGAGCCAGTGAGACGGGCTGGGAAGCGCTAGCCAGGCTCCCAGACACCATGCAAGCGTGACCAACGGAACCACAGACGTACCCAGGGTGGGTTAGCGAGGTGGAACACAGGCACTCGACATTGAGGTGGCCCGAAGTGGAGTCTGCATGTGCTGTGCCACACTTACCTGGTTCCAAGGTGGGGCAGGGGGTGTGAGAGAAGGCCTGGTGGAGTCCTCGACCCACACACTGCTGCCTGCTGACGAAGAGAGAGGGGGAAGGGAGTGGCAAGGTGTTTGCAACACGTCGCACACTGCCAACCGCACCCTCTTGTGACCCAGAGATAGAGGAAATTGCTCGTTTTTTTTAAATGTGGGTACTGCTGAACTCCGAGGAGCCAGCGGAGGAACAAAAACAAAAGGAAACAAAGGATTCTCCACCCGTCCCTCCTCCGGGGGAGTGGTCCGGACACCATCTCCCGGAGAGCAGATCCTCCCATCTCTGGGTCGCCCGTCTCAGGGCCGCTTGCCCTTACGCTTACCGCCTGGTTTGGCGGGGGCCTGGACGGGCTGGGCGTTCCCCTTGCGGCCAGCCGCCTGCCGCCTAGGTGGAGGCTGCTGCTTAGGCTGAGCAGGGGCGGAGGTGGCCGCCGGGGGGCGCTCGGCGATGAGCAGATGAAGGCGCTGCAGCCGACGACTGGGTGGAGGCAGCAGCTGGTCGTCGGGGCAGGATGTGCTTAAGCGCCTCCGTCTGCTTCTGTGCCGCTGAAAACTGCTGGGCAAAGTTTTCAACAGCGTCGCCGAAGAGGCCGGCCTGACAGACAGGGGCATTGAGGAACCGAACTTTGTCGGGCTCACGCATATCTGCCAGGTTCAGCCACAGGTGGCGCTCCTGGACCACTAAGGGGGCTGGGGAGCGCTAGCCAGGCTCCCAGACACCGTGCAAGCAGAACCAACGGAACCACAGACGTACCCGGGGTGGGGCAGCGAGGTGGAACACAGGCACTTGATTCAGGAGGCACTGAGTCGGCCCGAAGTGGAGTCTGCGTGTGCTGCGCCATACTTACCTGGTTCCAGGGTGGGGCAGAGGATGTGAGAGAAGGCCTGGTGGAGTCCCCGACCCACACACTGCTGCCTGCTGGTGAAGAGAGAGGGGGAAGGGAGTGGCAAGGTGTTTGCGCCCTCTTGTGACCCAGAGATAGAGGAATTTACTCTTTTTTTGAAAATGTGGGTACCGCTGGACTCCGAGGAGCCAGCGGAGGAACAAAAACAAAAGGAAATAAAGGATTCTCCACCTGGCCCTCTTCCGGACACCATCTCCCGGAGAGCAGATCCTCCCATCTCTGGGTCGCCCGTCTCAGGGCCGCTTGCCCTTACGCTTACCGCCTGGTTTGGCGGGGGCCTGGACGCGCTGGGCATTCCCCTTGCGGCCAGCCGCCTGCCGCCTAGGTGGAGGCTGCTGCTTAGGCTGAGCAGGGGCGGAGGTGGCCGCCGGGGGGCGCCCTCGGCGACGAGCAGATGAAGGCGCTGCAGCCGATGACTGGGTGGAGGCAGCAGCTGGTCGTCGGGGCAGGATGTGCTTAAGCGCCTCCGTCTGCTTCTGTGCCGCTGAAAACTGCTGGGCAAAGTTTTCTGGGGGGAGCTCCACGTACCCCTTAGCCGCCCCGCCATCGAGGGTAGTGAGGGAGGAAGAAGGACCAGACCGGCTTAGGGCAGAAAAAGGTGCTGTCCACGATTTAGTCACCTCTTCATGCACCTCCGGAAAGAAAGGTACTGGGGCGGAGCGCTGAGAACCAGCACGGGCCGCTCCAAGAAACCAATCGTCCAGCCGCGAGGGTTCGGGACACGTTGGAGGGTTCCACTCGAGCCCGACACTTGCGGCAGCCCGGGAAAGTATAGTAGCCATCTCTGGGTCTGACTCGGGCAATGCTGACACACCCGAAGGAGGCAGCGCAGCCGAATCTTCATCCCCGGAGGACATACACCCACCCTCCGATGCAGCGACCAACATCTGGTCCTCCGGGGGATCCCCAAAAGTGACGACTGGTGCCGCACGAGGCGGACCAGCACGCCCTCTTGGAGGCTTTACTGGTTGCAGTGTCATGGAGGAGTGAGGAGCCCGAGGAGTTTGACTCGGCGGGGTATTCCTCACTGTAATCCTCAGGTCACCTAGGTTATTAACCGAAGTAGGCTTCTTCTGAGCTGGCCCAGAAGAAGAACTAGATCGGGGAATATACGAAGGGGCTCCAGTCCTTTCAAGATACTGGAGTCTCGACCTTAACACCGAGATGGTCATGTTCCCGCAGTGAGAACATGTACCATCCATGAGTGCCACCTCAGCATGTGCGAGGCCCAAACACGTGAGGGAGTAATCATGACCATCACCGGGGGCCAGGTAGCGACCGCATCCAGTAGCACACGGTCTGAATGACATCTTGAAAAAGACGCAGGGTCAAACCGTGTGTGCTCTTTTAGGAATTTGCTCTCTACTGGTGCTGAAACGCACTGGGGAAATGGCCGCGGCTACACAACAGTGCAAATAGTGCAAGCCTGTTGTGAGCACTCACACTCGTTGAAGACGCACTCTCCAGCGAGCTGTGAGAACAGCTGTTTTTGCTCCCTCGTGAGATCGCGACCAACACTGTCAGCGCCGTCACACCCGCACCAGACACGCAGAGGCTCCTTCCCAATGAGCAGCTCGTCTTCCACCACTTTCAAAAGAAAACACACGCGCAGGAACAGCACATGTGTTCTGCTCCGAAGCGAAAAGCAAATATGCGACGCACCGGCTGCTCATTAAATACTCGCACTGCAGCGCAGAGCAGCTGTGGCAATTATCGCATGCCAATGTGCATTGGCTCATTTTTCTTACACTCGAAGTAGATTGGTCTCCCAAAGCGATCCCCAATTCGTCGGTCAGTTCCGACGTACGTCGAACGTGACCGACTGAAAGGGAACAGTATTTGTCTCGACTTTAGTCAATGACCTTTTTGGGCTGTGATGCTTGGCTTGTTTTGTCCTTGTTCTCGAAAGCACTAATGTCTTGTTTTCAACCAATCGCTCATTGATTACACGGACCACACAAGAGTACAAGTACCAGTAAGTAATAGTCTGTTTATTTCAATTTTAACATTCAGCACCCCCTAATTTATCTATCTGGGTGAAGCTTTCTGTTCCACCATCTCTATCAAATGTCTGATTTCACATTTTCAAGTCTGATCTTTGGTTGGAATTTGATTTGTCAGTTTCCTGCAATGATGTTTCCTGCAATCTTTTTTCTCTCCCCATTCTGAATCAACTCTATTTCCAGTTTCGCTGTTTCGTTTTTCACTTTGATATTGCAACTCTATCCAGTTGTTTAGCATCTCTGCTGTCGTTACAAGCTGGACCATGAATTCCAGTCACACAAAAATACAAAGTCATGAAAACAAAATTAATGGACCCTTTCTACCACATGTTGCAGAGTACTTATTAACAACATTCTGTTAAATATTTTGCCCACAGATACTTCAATTCTCATATTCAGCTACCCTGCTGGCCTGACCAGTACACCTGGTCACCATGATGTTGTTTTTTTTTATGTCGGTGCCCTACATATTTCTTAACTAGTAAAATGTTCTTGGTGAACCAGCTGTCAACTGAATGATCTAAGCCAGTGGTTCTCGACTGGTGGGTCGCAGGTTTTCTCGGGTAAACACTAAATATCAACATACATTAGATATTTAGAATAGCAATATAAATAGTCTTATCAATATTTAATAGGAAGGAATTTTTTTTTTGTAATTTGTCCAATCAAAATCTACTTAGGTGCAAATTCATCTGCCACTTGGTAGAAGCTGCCCAAGTGTATTCCCATGTGGACAGGTGTGTTTTGTACAATGAATTATTGGCTGCTAAGAGCATGAGTCCATTGAAATTCTAGATACATGTAGAAACCAAACATTCAAACTGTAAAGGTAATGTTAAACTGACAGTAAATTGTTAATTTTGATGGACCAAAATAGCTCATGGTTGGAATAATAAATGTCAATGTTTCATTTTTGAGATTTGTAAAACTTCAGATACATTTTTATAAGCAAAAAAAATTTGAACAAACAATAAATAAATGAATAGATTTTGTTGATTTTTTTTATGTTGTACAGTTTGTTTGTTTTTTATCTCACTTGATGTCCATTGTAGTATAGAGTCCTGAAGCGAAACCAACTGAGAACCACTGGACTAAGTTGGTCTTTTCAGAAGGGTAGAAAGGGTTTTGTTCAGCTCAGTGATAATTTAATGTAAACAATTGTTGTGGCATGGCAGTTGAAACATTTAGTGTGGCATCCAGTCTTATTGTGTCCTCTCTCTTTTTCCTCAGGAGGAGGAGGAGGCCCTACCTGTACAGGAAGCGTGCAATTCACCGGAGCCGTGCGGCTTACTCCTTTGAGGATTCAGAGAGTCTAGCTGATGCTCGTCCACTCAATGCCTCTAACTCTTTCATGTCCAGGAGAGAGAGAAGGAGGAGACTGACCATGTCAGTTTGGGAGCAGAGGACCAGCCAGTTGCGCCGACACAGACAGATGTCCAGCCGCGAGATCCTTTTCAGCAGCCCCAGTGAGGAGCCCGATGGACCACCTGGCTGCCATCACCACAGGAAGCCTGGAATATCTCCATCTAACAGCAAGCGCATAGCCATAGAGACCACAACAACCACCACTATGCCAGAGGCTACCTTGGAGCCACCTATGCCTATGGACATGCCTGTGGATGAGCAAGCTCTGTCCATTCCTATTCCTGAACCCCCTTTAACTATTCCAATACCGGAGCCACCAATGCCTGTGGACATATCTGTCCCTGAATCCCCAGTGACGCTGAACTTACCCCTAACAGAGCCGTCTGAATCAAAAACCTCACCCGAGGGCACTCTGGACATTAACAACCATTGCCCCAGACTGAATGGAAACAGGCGGCAGCGGGCAGTCCGTAAGTACAGGCCTCCTGCGCAGGGGGACACGCTGACCCCTGATATGGGGCCCAGGCCCCGACGCCCACGCCACCGGGAACTTCACACAGATGCAAGGGGTAAAGAGACACAACTAGGAGACGGTGGTGTTGACAGTAGAGAACAAAGGCCAGGGAATGATGGAGATGAAAACGATTTAAAGAATGATGGAGAGATCAGTCCAGATGGCAGAGTGCTTGAACAGAGGTAGTTTGTTTAATTATTTCTTTTGATTTTTATAATTGTATCAGTTTATATACTTTATATACACAACTGTTAAAAAGTTTGGGGACAGTATTTTATTTTTGTAAAGAAAGTAATACTTTTATTTAGCAAGGGCAAATTAAATTGATCAAAAGATATTTATGATATTACAAAAAAATATTTTCTTTTGAACTTTCTATTTATCAAAAAATCCTGAAAAACGGTGTATCATTGTACATCAGCACAACTGATATCAACATTGATAATAATAAGAAATGTTTCTTGAGCACCAAATTAGCATATTATGATAATTTCTGAAGGATCATGTGACACTGAAGACTGGAGTAATGGCTGCTGAATATTCAGCTTTGCAATGTAAAACAAACACGAGTGTCATGTTAAAGGGATAGTTCACCCAAAAATAAAAATTCTGTCATTAATTACTCACTCTCATGTCGTTCCAAACCCATAATTCCTTCAGTTGTCCAAAAATAAAAATTCTGTCATTAATTACTCACTCTCATGTCGTTCCAAACCCATAAGATCTTTGTTCATCTTCGGAACACAAATTAAGATATTTTGATGAAATCCAAGAGCTTTCTGAGCTTACATTTATTTTATCGATGTCCTTACTAAGTTTCTGGGCCTTGACCTTGGTAGTTGCTGTCTATGCAGGGTCAGAAAGCTCTTGGATTTCTTCAATAATATCTTAATTTGTGTTCCCAAGATGAATGAAGCTCTTAAGGGTTTGGATCGACATCAGGGTGAGTAATTAAAGGTGGGGTAAGGGATTTTTCTTTAAACGCTTTAACATTGGCTACCAGAAATCGCTTACCCCACCTTTAATGACAGAATGTTAATTTCTGGGTGAACTATTCCTTTAACCACTAGGGCTGGATTTTGACACAAATTTCACGATTCGATTTGATTCTCATTCACAAGCTTGCGATTCGATTCAATTCAACATCGATTATTTTGGATATATATCAGTACAGTACATGCCAAATTTTCTCAAGGAAAAAAATCTCTCAACTAATGCTGTAAAATATACATGAG
>NW_015641805.1:0-203 GCF_001515625.1 Sinocyclocheilus rhinocerous | reverse complement strand
GGTGGCTGTCATAAAAACTTGATGGATTTATTCAAACATAAATTAAACATTGAAGAACAGTAATATTTATAATGAATATTTTATATGATGCATATATTTAGCAAAATGCCCCTCTCTACAGTTTATTTTTCTATCTGACTAATGAGTTTATGGAGACCGAATATGTTTTTCTGAGGTAAATGTGACATTACATGACATTGTTT
>NW_015641804.1:0-1005 GCF_001515625.1 Sinocyclocheilus rhinocerous | reverse complement strand
GACACAGTGGGGAGAGTATGGGCTGGCTGTGGGCATAATGGGGGAGGTGTGGGTACACTGTGGGCTGGGTGTGGACACAATGGGAAAGAGTGGGAATACTGTGGGCCAAAAGTATGCCATCTATTTGCCCTAAGTAGCGTCCCAGCTGAAAATGTGTACCTAGGGCCCCAGTAGACCTCACAGTATGCCCACACTTTGGAGGGAAATGTGGACATAAACCTGTGTAGGGCCTTTGCGGCCTTAACAAATAACAAAACTTTGTACCTGCAGAATGCTGCAATATTACTATTAATGCACATGCAGAATAATTGCACATGTTGAAAGCAGAAGTAATAAATTAACAGTCATAAATTTCGAATACTTTCATTTATTCATGGCCATGTAAAATTTAGGATCAGTAAGATTTGTAAATGTTTTTGAAAGAAGTCTCTTATGCTCACCAAAACTCCATTTATTTGATCAGAAATACAGGTAAAGCAGTAACATTATGAAATATTACAGTTTAGGATCGGTAAGATCTGTAAATGTTTTTGAAAGAAGTCTCATATGCTCACGAAAACTACATTTATTTGATCAGAAATACAGGCAAAGCAGTAACATTATGAAATATTACAATTTTAAATAAGTGTTTTAATATAAAAAAAACAGTTTTACTATTAAATTATGTTTAATTTGAATTTTCAGCAGCCATTACTCCAGTCTTCTGTGTCATACAATTCAACAGAAATGACTCAAATATTCTGTTTTGATGCTCAAGAAACATT
Organism: Sinocyclocheilus rhinocerous; assembly: GCF_001515625.1. NCBI lineage: Eukaryota > Metazoa > Chordata > Actinopteri > Cypriniformes > Cyprinidae > Sinocyclocheilus > Sinocyclocheilus rhinocerous. The sequence goes on along the minus strand of NW_015641804.1, from coordinate 241 downwards.
TCTTATCATCTCAAAAACAGTTGTGCTGCTTCATTTGTGGAAACAGTGATACATTTTTTCAGGTTACTTTGAATAGAGCTTTTAAAAGAGCAGCATTTTGTTTAAAATATGATTTTTGTCCAACAATGTAAAAGTTTTTACTGTCGCTTTTTATCAATTTAACGCGCCCTTGCTGAATACAAGTAATTTCTTAAAGAAAAAAAATTACTTTCTGACCCCAAACTATTGAACAGTAGGATAT
>NW_015641803.1:0-2732 GCF_001515625.1 Sinocyclocheilus rhinocerous | reverse complement strand
AAATAAACTTGAAGTATACTACTTTTTGGTAAGGGTAGGCCTAAAACTTAAATATACAGTTTGGCAAGCATGTTTTCTTTAATGCCGTAAGCCATTCGCTCTCGCTCAAATTGAGGCACAATAAGACGCATGGCTGCCTAAAATGAATCTGTGTTATTGGAATTGTCCTTGTGAAGCACTGAATGGCAGTTCCTCCATGAATCGATAAAGTCGTTTAAATTTTGCCTTTGTCTGGTCGGAGTTTGGTCTTTTGGATGTTCTCCAGAACTGTGCAGAGGTTGATGAACTGAACTTGTGCAGCAACAGACATCTGTGGTGTGGCATCAGTTTTTGAGGCACCTTCCATCATTGCAGAGGACACCTGAGAGAAAAACCATAGCAGAGATTATTTAAAGAGTTTTGATTCATGTGCTTTTTATTAGAGCTAGTAAATAATTCCTCATATATGGAAATGTAATATATGACATATACATGCTACATAAATGGCATTATATAATTTTCACATATGTAATTTCTCTGAGTAGATTAAGATACAAGTTTATAACATTTATAAAATTCCCATAGTGAAATTTGTTTATGCACATGTTAACATTATCTATATGAAGATCTTTATATGGCATTTTATGTAGCAACCATAAACGTGGGGGGGATTATTTTCTATACCCACTGTACATGTTGACAGGTAGTGAGTGGATGGATATACATGTACATGGCATACATGTCCAAAAATTTACACGTTCTACTTCATATGACAATACATTTCATATATGGAAAATTAAATTTCCATAATTTTAATTTTAGTCTATACGACTGATTAATTTTCCCTGAGGAGCAGAAATATGTCATTCTAAACTAAAAACATAAACAGACCATTACACGCATTCGCATTCTGAATATTTTTTTATTTTATTTTATTTTAACACCTGTTCTTGCTCTCATCAGTGATTCACACAAAGTATAACCTATACTTGTCTTTCTTAAACTGAATACTACTGCTTTCACAACGAAAATAACATAGCATCACAGAATCGATATTTTAATAAATAATTAAAATGAATTCTATCAGTAAGTGGTGCAATAGTAATAGGCAAATTATCGCATTTTGAGATTTTATAATCATTCAAACGCATTATTTTGACAAATAAACAATATTTACATAGTAGACAACATAACATATAATGTTTACGTTACCTGTGAATGAAGACTTCTGAAACGGGAGTCAGTTCAAGTCAAATTCCATGTTATTTACAGGATGTTTATCACTATATTTGATACATACTTATACGGTTTTATCCGCATATCATGTGATTTACTTAGCTCATCGCTCATGCCATGTTATTTTATGCATCCAACGAATAAATTCCAACTAACGTACAGCGACTGTCAGGAAGTCAGTTCCCTCTTCTCCTGGTTTAATTGGACACTGAACTCACAAAGAACTTTACCGCCACCTACAGTACATTAAGTAACCTGAACAAAAATCTTAAAGATCCATAGGTTACAAATAGGTTTAAAAAAAAACAACAACAAAAAAAAAACGTTTTGACATAATCATTTACTAATACCACAGTTTTTTGTTTGTTTGTTTGTTCAAACAAAATGTTGTCTTTAACATCACTATTTTTTCCACACAATATAAATATTTCTTATATGAAATTTATAGGCTAGCTGCCTTTGAGGGTCTTTGGCATAAAAAAACATTTGCAATATAAAGTACTAAAATGACAAGAGGCATAGATCTAGATCTATCAGGGTCACGCTTATAATTGTCTTCTATATTTTGCTGCCCTCATGCCCTCAGGTCGCCCCTGCCTAACTGGACGTGCCTGTGATGTGTGCAGTGGTTGGCTGTGAAGAAAACTCGGCATGCAGAACATAACAATAATTTAAATATTATTTTTTTCTTGTTTCTTTATATGCACTGAAAATGCACTGAAATTATATACACATTTGGGCAGAGGTGGACAAAGTACACAACTCCATTACTTAAGTGAAAGTACAGATACTGCTGGTCAAATATTACTCCATTACAAGTAAAAGTTGTAAAGATAAATTTTTACTTAAGTAAAAGTACAGAAGTACTTGCTTTTAAAAGTACTTAAGTACCAAAAGTAAATTTCCTTTTTTATGTCAATGCACTGTTTCTTTTATTGTTGTATGCAATACTTGCAATACCTCTGAAGCAACTTACAATACATTACACCTACTGAATACACTGACTAGCTTGTAGTGTCTTTAGAATAAAGAGCTTATAGAATGTTAAAAACCTATGGGGAAAATTAACACCCCTACCCACCCTCACAAAAGCAGGATGGTAGTGATCTCACACAGCTCTGGACACATCTATATGTAACCATTCATCCATATTTGAACAGATTGGACAGTGAAATTGCTGTAAATACAGACTGATAAGGAAGAAAATAAAAAATCAAGCCTGCTTTAAAACCCAGCAACACAACTGTAGCTGTATAACTTTACAACAGCAACACTGCTTTAACAAAAAAAGCAAAACAGCAAGACTTATTTGACATCAAAACAAACATTTTAAATGCTGTCTAATCGCTCTCGCTGTACTTTGATGTCACACACAGAACGGTCTGTGCAATGCTGCTTCAAGTCCAACACCTATTGTGTTTTATTAGGAGACGCACAACGGTTCTTCTGTGACTTTATAGGTAATATTTTCGCGTACACAATTTAGCAAAATCAGACAATATTGTGTCTAATATATA
>NW_015641802.1:709-1590 GCF_001515625.1 Sinocyclocheilus rhinocerous | reverse complement strand
AGTGGATTTACATAAACCATATATACATCTTAAAGACAATTACTAAATGTCTTTAACATCTGACAGGATAATCTTTGATTAGTATTGCAGATGAGCACATCTAATAGACTTGAAACAGGCATCTGAGTGATGTATGTGTGCTATTATGTAGAATTCACTGTTGTCAACACTGCTTTAGATGAATGTAAGTCATGTAAACAAACAAATCTACATAAAGTAACTAAACATAAGTTATCTATTTTATTTGTCCATTTGTAATATTGATAATTTAAGGAACATTTGTGTTGAATAAAAAGCGCGTTACATCAGCAACTACCTCAACATGTAAATGCAACATGCAAACATCAATAAAACTATTAAAGTAATAAAAACAGTCAACATGTAGGCCTAGTAAGAAACACAACAAGAAAGCTGGATGAACTAGTTTTGTATCTGATTTAGTTTGTAGATACTGCACTTTGAACTTTGCAAAGGGTTGAGTTAAAAATCTTTGTTTGTGTTCTACTGAAGAAACAAAGTCACGTACATCTTGGATGCCCTGGGGGTAAGCAGATAAACATCAAATTTTCATTTTTGGGTGAACTATCCCTTTAACAGGTGCAAGCTTATGCAGAGGTTCTATTTAGGCTATAACACGTGTTCGCTGCGTTGAGTAATGCAGTGCTGAAATTTGCATGCTCACGAATCCTCTCATTATAACACACGAATTGTAGACATTATGAAAGATTCATTATGCATATATTTATTGTGTTATAGCAGAGATTTGTGAGATTGCGATGAACTGAAATGTCTTTTAGAGATTATAAATGCAGCACTCTTTGCTGGCATTCTGCCATGCCAAACCATAAACGCAGCACCCGCTTGCTTTAGTTAAAAATAAC
>NW_015641802.1:0-650 GCF_001515625.1 Sinocyclocheilus rhinocerous | reverse complement strand
TGCTTTAATAACAAATATATATCGGGAGCGTGTATGCTGGTATTTCATAAATTTCATGGAGAAAAAAGTAACGTAACTAGTAATGTAACTAATTACTAATTACTTTTGAAATAAAGTAATCAGAACAGTACCGTGATTACTTTTAAAAGGAGTAATCAGTCATTTGTAGGGGTGTGACGAGATCTCGTGGCGCGAGATCTCGCGAGAACGTGACGATATCCTCACGCAGACCTTTCAGATATATTTGCATTACACTGGCTCGTTCACAAGTGGTGGTATGTAAGATATTTTATGTTACATCAGACAAGTGGCCGCATGATAAGCGGGAATTATGTTCACATCAGGCAAGTGGCCGCATGATAAGCGGGAAAATTACGCAGTGCAGTCTTTATCCAGTCATAAAAACAGAATTCACAGTTTAACGCTGAATGTCACGGAATTTGTCAAATTTTGAATGAATTAATCAAAAGTAGGTCATTACACTTAAATCACGATATGGACTAGTATCTGTAAAGATTAAGCCGCAAAAGTCGATTAAAATATGAATCCTGCATGTTCTGCCTGTCTCCGTTAATGAATGGCGGAAGCGCGCGGTTTCATTTACTACACACTAGTGATGCGCGGATGGCGGTTATATCCGCGGGCGCTGC
>NW_015641801.1:1111-1264 GCF_001515625.1 Sinocyclocheilus rhinocerous | reverse complement strand
GGGTCACCTTCAGCATGCAGTAAGTTAGTAAAATAAAGAGGGCGGATGTATGGACTTGGTTCGGATTTGTAAACAAGGAGGGGATGTAAGTAGGGATGCACCGGAAATATAGGTTACATATTATTATTATTATTATTATTATTATTATAATAA
>NW_015641801.1:525-1024 GCF_001515625.1 Sinocyclocheilus rhinocerous | reverse complement strand
GCATGTTTCACTCTCCTCGTCACTGCGCGGTTTGACGCTCCGCTAAATATTCCGATCTATGAATGTGCGTTCCGCTCGTGTACCGCTCATGCTCATCGGAAAAGCAAAGTCCGCTCAAATAACACGCTTACAGGAAATTTCTATGCAGTATAGGCCTACTTGTTCCGGTTTGCAGTAGCGCTGCTGTGCTGTAACATGGTGTAGACTAGTTCAGCTGTACTGGGCAACGCTGGTAAAATAATGCTACGTTCAGTGACGCTATGCTCTGCTCATATGCTCTGATAATAATAGCTTTGTAGGACTATACATTATTTGGATAATTAGTCAAAAAAAACAACAACTTATATCTGATTCTGTTACATAGAATAAAAATAATATATTATATTGATATTTAATATTAAGGTAACACTTTTCAATAAGGTTCCATTAGTTAATGTTAGTTAATGTATTAACTAACATGAACGAACAATGAACAATACATTACAGTATTTATTAATCT
>NW_015641801.1:0-457 GCF_001515625.1 Sinocyclocheilus rhinocerous | reverse complement strand
AAAGAGAAAGGAAAAATTTTAATCGCATCATATGACCCCTTTAACTGTTAACAAGCACAACTGTTGATTTTAATAATGCATTAGTAAATGTTGAAATTAACATGAACTAAGATTAATAAATGCTAACAAAAGAAGCATTGTTTATTCGTTCATGTTAACTAAAGTAGTTAACTAATGTTAACTAATTAAACTTATTGTAATGTGTTACTAATATTAATATAAATTCTGTCCAGTTTTATTGTGTTACTTTCAGTAAAAGTGTGGTTATTTTATTGGCTTGTGTTTTTTTAAAATTCAGTATCATTAAAATTGAGTTAAATTTAAAGTCTTACAAAATTACTTTATATTATTTAATAAAATAATAAATAATCATTACAAAGAATTTTCGGTTTCGGTTTTCGGCCAAGTGCATCCAGAATTAATGATATTACGCAGCGCCTGAAAATAGTCCCCAGCT
>NW_015641800.1:453-568 GCF_001515625.1 Sinocyclocheilus rhinocerous | reverse complement strand
GAGGGATCAGCCCCAAACTACACGGGAGGAGCTTGTTAATGATCTCGAGGCCACAGTCACCACAGTCACCAAGCAAAACATTGGTAACACACTACGCCGCAATGGACTGAAATCC
>NW_015641800.1:0-167 GCF_001515625.1 Sinocyclocheilus rhinocerous | reverse complement strand
CCGCGATAGACGGTGTTGACGGTGATACCGGTGTTAAGCCGCAACACCGGTTACGTCACTTGCCCACCGCGTCACCGAACCCCACCGTGGTTTTGATTTTTTATAGAAATAAAAATAATTTACTTCAGTAAAAGAACAGACACTACAATTAAAAACTGAATGCGGCT
>NW_015641799.1:0-1390 GCF_001515625.1 Sinocyclocheilus rhinocerous | reverse complement strand
ATATAATTGTATTTATTTATTTATTTTTGCTAGTTTAAAATATATATTTTAAAGTAACAGCATTTGTTTTAAAAATACTGTGAATTATTTCATATATAATTTGTTGGTCATAATGACTCGTTTTGTAAACAAAAGTTTTTCATGTACTTTAATATTTATTAATACACAGTGAAGCAGTTTATAATTTATTTAAAAAAAATAATAGATTAATAGTGAAAATAATTGTACAAGCAAAATAAATTGTGATGCATTCTTGAGAAACCTGCTAAATATTAAAATGTGAGTCAATATCTAAGCCTGTGTGGGCTGAACACCAATTCTTAGGAGTCTGTCTTGAAAGTGGGCGTGCGAAAGATAATGGTGAAGGTGGGCCGCAAAGAATAAGCAAAAGATAATGGTGAAGGTGGCCCACAAAGAATAAGATGGTGAAGATGAAATAACACTATACACCTGAGCAAGCCGCAATGTATGTATTAGTTTTAGCCTGACAATTATGGAGTTAGCACAAGATAAAAGACAACAATGAATAAAGCATGGGGGCAGTACAAGAACATAAGCGGCATTATTCAATATTTACTGAAGGGAAATACTAACTATACTATAGGTGTAGAAACATTGGGGGACTTCCAAAAGAAAGATGGAGAAGAAAACTAGATGTCAGGTGAGAATTGTCAGGGCTCTGCCCTTGCAGCTCTGTTTGTTTTGTCCTTATTTATTTAATGTCTCAATGTTTGTTCTGTGTGTGAGCACTAGTGATGTTCGGTTCTTGAACGTATCGTTCTTTTGAGCCGGTTCTCAGGAAGTACCCGGTCGAGCCGGTGCACAAATCGAACTGAATCGAACTTTAGTTCCGGGTTGATGATGCAGGACGCACGGCCAAAGTAGCACGTCCAACTCAAAATGAACCGAATGGGTAACACTTTATTTCGATAGTCCACTTTAGACATTCTATTAACAGTAAGTAACTTTGCAACTACATGTCAACTAGCAGTTAGTAGAGTATTAATAGACTGTCTGCTTAATATCTTCTAACACTTTCTTTGTCAACTTATTCTACTAACCCTAAACCTACCCTAACAGTCTACTCTGAGAGTTAGTAGACATCTAGTTGCAAATTAATGAGAATTAGTTGACATGCAGTTGACATGTAGTTACAAAGTTACGTATAGTTAATAGAATGTCTAAAGTGGACTATCAAAATAAAGTGTTACCATATTTTTTTTTATTTCATCTTAATACTATAAATTGCCTATACACGTAATGTGGTACTAGATGCAATTACTCATTCTTTATACTGTAGACATGTAGAACATATCTGCGTTTGTGCATCAATGTCTGGTGTGAAAGGTGTGAAACTTTTAGGAATCTTATCCAAGTTGTAGGCTAGTCA
>NW_015641798.1:417-561 GCF_001515625.1 Sinocyclocheilus rhinocerous | reverse complement strand
TTCAATTGCTTCTCGCTGTTTACTCTCTCGAGTGAAGGCTTTTGCAGCTTGCTCTCCCAAACGCAGGCTCTTCGCCACTTGCTTTCCCGAGCAAGGCCTTGTCGCCGTGTGGAGAGCACTCTAACTTGTGCTCACAAGCTGAAC
>NW_015641798.1:0-293 GCF_001515625.1 Sinocyclocheilus rhinocerous | reverse complement strand
AGCAGAACTGCTCAAGCCTCTGCGTCATCAGGCAACCAACCAATCCAACGAGGGCTCTCCCAAAAGGACGTCACCCAAACGTCATTCAGGTGCCAGATCAACAGCCAATCAGCAAAGGAATTCCCTCTAGCAGCCACGAGGAACAACTTAGCTTTTCAGCTGCCACCCAAAACGCAAGTAAACGAACAAAATCTTATCTCTGCTGAACTGGTGCTGAGCTAAATTTGAGCAGTAAACATAAGCCAAATCTCTGCTTTGTGATTTTCTCAGGTCGCAAGTAAGAGAACTGTAGC
>NW_015641797.1:437-612 GCF_001515625.1 Sinocyclocheilus rhinocerous | reverse complement strand
CTACATTTTTGTGTCAATCCATGTTCATATTTACTGCAAAAATGCGCTGTTATTTTAATTAAGTGCTTGCAGCGCAGCAAAAATAGACTTGGTGCGGAAGCGATCTCTGCACTGCTGCAGACGTACCGCTCGTGGAACGCACTGCCGGACAGCAACGGTGTGCAGTGTGCGCACT
>NW_015641797.1:0-220 GCF_001515625.1 Sinocyclocheilus rhinocerous | reverse complement strand
TTTATAAACTTTAGTGACGATGTGACACTGCCTCGATTGTGCAAGTGACAATTCCTGTGTCAACTGTGCAGCGTGCAGCTCACTTATAGACAGACACGATGTGGTGATTTGAAGACATTTGCGTATTTTGAGAGAGCGCGTGGTCATTCACTCTCGCTGTTTATGAAATTACGTGTCACACAATGTTTTCAAATTACTTTATAAGTTATCTAATGAAGAA
>NW_015641796.1:0-1184 GCF_001515625.1 Sinocyclocheilus rhinocerous | reverse complement strand
AAGCCAAAGTGTATGAAACGGTCACCCAAAATAGATTAAACAGAGTAAGATATTAATTTTCATGAGTTGTTGGTTATTTGGAAAAGATGCACAACATAACCAAATATATTTAAGAGCCCACATCTTTACTGACTAGTTCTGAACAGTATACAAACACATGACATTTAAATGATTATTCAGAGCATCAAGATAATAACTTTTAAACATAAAGCAAATGTATTAAAGTAGGCCTGCATTTTTAATTGTAATTGTAATTCATTTAGAGTTAAACAAATACATGTACTTATCTTTCTTAACAAAAGCACAATGTAGACGAAACTGTTTAACGTTTATTTAACATTATATGGGGTACTTTTACTTTGCCTCAAAGTTCAAGTACGCATTTTCGCAGCCAGCCTTCTTCAAATTCGTGTCGTCCAATGGGATTATAGCCCGCGCGGTGCATTTTATGCGCGCAAAATTGATATTGTGCACGAGCACGACGGTTATCCCATATCATGGGCATGGCTGTGTCATTTCTGATGCTGTCGCCGAGGATCTTCTTCAAAAATTGAAAGAAGCTGGAATACATGTCACTGAAGACGAAGCACAGAAATTCAGAGGTAAGTTTAGTTTTAAGTACTGTGAAAATCCGTTGGTTCACTTTCCAGTCATGTTAACTTGACGCAATGTCTGTAGCTAGGCCTACCTGATGCGTGAGGTAAACTCGAAAACACTGACCTGACAAAACCAACGCATTGTTATTATAACAATTGTTTTTATTATTTAGCCAGAAATTAAAATGTTACTTTTCGCATAACTTATAACGTTACTCTACCGTGAGACAGTGCTCGAGACGCTGGTGAAACGGCCATAGAAACAGTTCTAACCCATCGCGTTTTGTGTGAATCGACTTTTATTTTCATTAGGCTTTTATTTTCACTAAAGCTGGGTCTCAATGTGGAACCACAGATTTATAAATTCAGTTTCCCATTATTTTCTTACTGTTAACGTTACCCGTGTTCACACCGGACGCAAGCGAACGCCTCTCTTGTTTTATTTTAACGCCTCTCCTAGTCAGTCTGAAATTATATAATTTACGAATATCATCCGTGTTGATTTATATCGGTTTTATTTGGTACATATAAAAAAAAAAAACCTTCTAAATATAAGTCCAGGAGTGTCCTAATCATTTAGTCCTGTCA
>NW_015641795.1:0-485 GCF_001515625.1 Sinocyclocheilus rhinocerous | reverse complement strand
AAACATTAACCTTCCAATTAGCAAAACCCCAAAAGAAAGTTAGGGCTTCCTCAAAACTTAGGTCAGCTTGTTTTATCCTCCTTAAACAGCAAAACTAAAACCCCTAGGTGTATCGATTTAACAGCGCCACCACCCTGTCATTTTTCCTAGCATTGGGAGCAAAACTTCTCTCTCCTTCTTCTCTCTCTCAGCTGTTTTCTTCTGAGTTGACTACTGCGGCTGTTTGCTGGGATTTTGCCTGTGAAAATCATAAAGCAGAGAACTTTAGCAATTGAACAGGTATTTGTGAAACTTGAGAATGTCGGTTCAAAATTGTCTTCCATTTACCTTCCACTCTCTTGTGAAACCCTACCCAGCTAAGGCTAAAACAGGTCAACAAGAGGACTGATAGGCGTCCGCCAAAAATTTAACACTCATCTAGAAACGATCTAATTGGCGTTTGGTGTCAATCTTACCAGCTAAGAAACCAATACTGTCATTTTTAT
>NW_015641794.1:0-565 GCF_001515625.1 Sinocyclocheilus rhinocerous | reverse complement strand
ACAGAAGTGCAAGGTTATGAGATGTTTTCTGTGTGAATACATGTTTAAATGTAATTGACCGTTCACAATGAACTTGATTGACAGGTGATCTGACCAATCATAACGCCGAAACCGCCATCTTGCCCGACAAACAAATCAGACAGGAGAGTAGATTAACTTCGGTGGACTTAAACTTGAAAAATGTTGTATAAAGACGCACAACATCTTTTTATTTTGTGCTTTAATTAAATATGAAAAGACAATCAGATCACGTGTGCTGCTTGAACTGAGGCGCTACAGCGATCCGTCACAACACATTAAAACAGCACAAAACTGTAAAAAAAGTATTTATTGTTTGAATTTCTTAATAAAAAAAAAATAAAAAATTTGAAAGTTTTTGATTTTTTTAATAAAAAAAAAAGACAAAATTTGAAAGCTGAAACCTTGTTTCATACCAGAAGTAACCTTCTCTGTCTTGTCTGTCTGTGTGTTGTCAGTTTCCTCTTTGTTCCGCGATGTATTTTTCGCTGTGTGAGAACAGGGTGTGTACTGTGAGAGCAGCATGGCTTGTCGGACATAGCAACAG
>NW_015641793.1:0-532 GCF_001515625.1 Sinocyclocheilus rhinocerous | reverse complement strand
GCATCAGCGGAGAACACTCACTGCCCGCTGTTTTATTCACTGACAAGGTCTCCCCTGGGAGTGGATGCACTAGCTCACAGCTGGCTGAAAGTAGCAAGTATGCCTTTCCTCCAGTGAAACTTCTGCCTCGCGTGCTTTGCAAAATCAGAGAGGAAAGGGAATCTGTTCTGTTAGTGGCACCGAAATGGCCCAATCAGCCGTGGTTCCCAGAACTAGTGGAGATGCTGGTAGCCCCCCCGTGGACTGTCCCACTGAAGAGAGACCTCCTCTCTCAAGCACAAGGAACGATATGGCACCCAAATCCAGAGTCATGGAGCCTTCATGTCTGGCTGCTCAACGGGGCTTGTCTGTAACAGACGTATCCCCACAGCGCGTTGAACACTATCGCTGAGGCTAGGGCTCCTTCCACGAGGCGTCTTTACGCACATAAATGGAGAGTTTTCACAAATTGGTGTGTATCGCGGGGCGAAGACCCATATAACTACCTAATACCAATAATTCTTGCCTTCCTTCAAGAGCTATTTGATAGTGG
>NW_015641792.1:0-1529 GCF_001515625.1 Sinocyclocheilus rhinocerous | reverse complement strand
CCTTAATCTAAAATCCTCTACTTAACCATTAGCCTCACATCCACCCTGTTTGTAGTTTCTTCATTCAGGTTTGTAGATCTGAACCAAATCTTTCACCAAAGAGCAACGGACTGTGGGCAATATTTGCCATTAGAATGTACACGGACCCACACTTAAAATCTGAAATGGACCATCCGGGGACTTTTGGCATACTCTAACATACAATGCTTTGGAACACTTATTTTACTCGCGTACTATTTAGGATGGACATTATGAACATTGGGATGGTGATTCTCAGTGTTGAGAAACAGCACTTACCAAAAGGAACTAAAACACCTTGTCACTTGATAGTTGACTCACCCTAATTCTCAGTGACAAAGTGGTCACAGAACTCACTCAAGAATAAAGTGACGTGACTTTACCCATGATTCTCAATGAAGGAATATCTCGGATGAGCATTCACATCAGGTACTTGGGTGGCCACACAGCGGTCCACAAACACACGCAGAGGGACGTGGTTGTACACCTTCACAGATGCCTCAATATTAATAACGTCACCCAGAAAGTATAAGTTTGAAGGCCTCTGATAGGACCAGTCATCTGAAAGAGAAAAGAACGGTTTAGGCACAGCCTCATTGACAAGGCTTAAGATCTAAAGAACCTGCACAAACCCATCATGAGCTTCAGGGAGAACATCAAGACTTCCTCGCCAACCTCCGTTGAGGCATAAGGGACCCAAGTTGGCCTCAAAGCATTACTGCTCACATTATAGAACCTGCAGTTCAAGTAGGTACCAAAAACTTTTCCAGTTGCAACACCACAATAAACAGTGCTGAAAAACCACATCCGGTCACTTACCTTTGATAGTGGCATTGAACACCAACAACTGCACGATCGGCACGGGTAATCGGAGTTCCAGCAAACACCTCAGGAGTGTAGGTAAGAGCAAAGGTGTAGACAAGCTCATCCTCAGTCATCTGTAAGAGATTGAAGTCATTACCATGAGAGTTCTCCTCGACTACTCTTAAAAGGTTCAAAAATAAATAAGTTTTAGCAGCCATGCTATAGAACCACTTCTGGTTCCCCAATAGCAGCTTCCAGTGAGCAGTTCATTTAAAAAAAATGGATAAAAAAACCCCACCACTATAGGAATGGAAAAGTCCATGTTAAACAGTCAAGTTACAATTGACACAAAGAACCTTTTTTTTTGGTGTACAAATCCAGTAAGATTTAATAGTTCTTACCATCAGCACACTATTGCAGTCCTGTAGTTCATATTCAAAGATGAGCACCCGAGATGCAGAGTCCTCACCGACGACAGGACAGCCTCCCATAGACAAACCAGATGGCTGGATCAGTTGACCATTGCTAAACAAATCCTTCTTTACCTCCACAAGAACCCGGTTCTCACCGCATTGAACAGCCACACTACTGGGAGTCACGGGTTGCCTCAACTGAAAATCCACCGCCAACTCGCTTTGCACCTCTGGAACGATGGGAAACCTCCAACTCAAAGGCTTGACTGGACCCTGCAACAGCTGCTTCTCCTG
>NW_015641791.1:0-646 GCF_001515625.1 Sinocyclocheilus rhinocerous | reverse complement strand
AATGGTTCTATAGAAATGGTCCTATAGCATCAGTGTGGGTATTGCTGCTTACGATCGCTGCTCAGGATGGAGATGAAGAGTCGTATAGATTCTGAAGATTTGGATTAGGCTACAGAGAACAAATAAAATTGATTCCTTTTGTAATTTTGTTGCATTTTTTGGTGTATTTTTACGGTTCTAATTATGTTGCATTTTTTGGTGTATTCTATTTTACGGTTCTGTTGTCAGTCACAGCATGTCGGAGAAAACGTATTTTGAGTAATGAGTAAACTTCAATTAATAATGCAATTGAATACAATATAATAAAATGTTAATGCCGCAATTTCAATATTCATAAGGCTTCACTTGTAGGTGCATACGAATTCTCATGAGATAACGCTGAGAAAACACACCTTGTTTTACGTGGAGAAATATAAATAGATATACTTGCAAATCAGTCTGAAGTTTGTTTGAAACGTTTCCTCTTATGGTTCTTTCTCAATAGAGTAAAGAAGTAATACTAAGTTTTGTTTATGTGTTTATAGCCTGCAGTGTGCTCGATTGTGTTGCCATGTCCACTTGTAAAAAATAAAATAAGACTTGCTTAAAAAAGTGTGTGGCCAAAATTCAATTCAATTCAAGTTTATTTGTATAGCGCTTTTCATGA
>NW_015641790.1:7430-8798 GCF_001515625.1 Sinocyclocheilus rhinocerous | reverse complement strand
AAGTTGCTCATTTAAAAACTGTTATAATTATTTTTCAGTGAAATTGTTTTTCATATCCCACCCATCTAGAGAGCGTAAATCATCCTTGAGAACTTGAACCACATACAAAGTGTCCTTTACATCCTAAAGCCAGTAAAAGTGAGAAGTTCTTTCACAAATCAAAACTACAAGCATGTGTTTTGATTTGTACATATTGAAACGTTAATATTAGAAAAGTAAGCATAAAAATATATGAGAGTATCTATTATATTTTCCTGGTTATAATTAAAAATTCCAATCTCTGATGAAGACACGTCAGAAATCTCCAAGAATAGGACACATGTAAGTCAGTTTCGTGAACTTATTTGTAATTTGTTCACCCTTGCTTCACTTATATACATTTAAAGTATTTATAGTACTTTCTAAGTAATAAAAGCAATGTTGTTTAAATTATTACATCTTAGTTTTTTATGGTTAACTTTTTTGTTTTCTTGTATCTTTTAGGTACCTTACCAATGCAGAATGTGTGTAGATTTTTTTTCTTGTGAAATATTCCTTTCCTTATTAATCTGGAAGAAAATTACTATGTAAGTTACTTACAAGTGTAAGATATCTCAGAAGTTCTAATGATCAGCAGTCATTTCTGTTTATATACATTTTTAGAATTGAGGTTTTCCTTTTGAGCTGATCTCTTTTTTCCGTCTATGTTTTTAGAATTGGAGGTTTTCTTTTTGATCTGATCTGTTTTTGCCCTCTATGTTTGCAGTCATGGTACCAGTTCCTCAAACACAAATTCAAAGCGGAGCTGCACCTCTGGTTCCCGATGAGCAAGGAGAATGATGCTGTCTCAAGAAACTCCAGGATCCTGTCCCAGATCTATGTTAGGGGTAAGTGTATTCCCATTCATTAGCACAGAGCTTCTCTAACCTGTCCTGAAGCCCCACTCTTTCACTCCAAGAACAATAACTAATGCCAAGTATTTTAGCATCCACAAAAAGGGATGATAACATTCTGTTTATTCTAAGTGGTTGCTGCAAGTTGCCATTGAAGATGCATCCTCATGTGAATGCCTTGGATATTCAGTGTAATGTGTACTCATGTGACCAGATACCTTGATTTTTAGAACTGTATCTTTATTGTTATCTAAATTGTTATCGTCCTTGGTGTGAATGGGCCTTAACGGTTCCATAAATAAAATGTAGTACCATAAAATCCCCTAAAAATACAAAATATTAAATAAAAAACATTATGAATCTAAAAAATTAATTAAAATGAATATACTGTTTTGGATCAACTTGGAAGGCCTCCTCTGTATATGCATGAAAGTTTATTTTTCTGAAAAATATACTTTTTTTTCTCTCTTCATTTTATTAAAGTTTTTTTTTTTTC
>NW_015641790.1:4883-7159 GCF_001515625.1 Sinocyclocheilus rhinocerous | reverse complement strand
GTGTGTTAATCTTTATGGAGAAAATACCATATACAAAAACAGAACTGGGCTAAAGGAAAACCCAACTTTGTATTATTTCAGATAGATATGAAACACATTGAGTTACTAACTTGGGTTGAAAATGGTAAAACAAAAGGCATTAATGTAGCCTAGAGCTTTTACGTTAATTGTTAAAGTCAAAGCATCATTTCTGACAATTGATACCCACTGATCACTAAAACTGCTTTGAAATTATATGCAATGTAAAAACAATAATAAATACATGACTTGAAGAAATCTGTCTCATTATCTCTCCATAGGCTACTTTCACTGTTTATGCAAATAACTTCTTAGTACAGGGTGAAACTACCGGTATTCAGAATTTTTATTTTTATTTCATCTAGACAAGAGCGTAGGCTATTTCACTAGTTTCTGTATTAAATATGTGTTTCACATATCCAAGTTGTTATGTTTTGTTAGTTTGTATGATTTTTGTTGTTGTTGTATGGTTTGTAATTATGTTTGGATCAATCTCTGTACACTTCAGGAAGCTAGCAGATCCTCAGACTTGGGCTGTGTTTCTAGACTAAATGTGAAAAAAGTGCTCACTTTATTTCAAGTCACCGCCTGCGTTAGGCTGCACACTGTAAATAGTTTGTTAAAAAGCAATACTTAGATTAGAGCAAATATAAGGAGCATTGTCAATTGTGTTGGCTTTCAGTATTTTCTGTGTGTATGTGGCTAAATCTAATTAGGCCGATAAGGTACTGTTGAAGGTAAAAAAAAAAATTTTTTTTGAAATGGGACTAAACTAAAAACTAATATGCTCAGACCCGAAGTTTGATTCGAAACACCCATGTCACGTGACTAAGGCGAATCAAGAATCAGCTGTGGGGCGGAGTTTGCACTGAAGTGGATTGGGGGAAAAATTGGTCATGCGTGTCATGTGCCTGTCTGTCAATGGGAGGAAGCCACGCCCTATTTTGGAGCTCCCACCCTGTTTTGGAGTTCCCGCCCCCATTCGGAGATCTCCAGGCTGCAGTTATACCCCTCTCAAAACTGCAGCCTCCAGTTGTCAGTAACTTTATTTATTGTGCACTTTTGGCTTTACAACTTTGAAGATCATTTACATTCACATACAGCTGCACTACACACTGCATGAAAGGCAATATTTGAAATGGCATTATAGGGGCACTTAAAAAAAAATTATCAGCTCTCCCACTACAGCTGTTATTATACTCATCTGATGAGACGTTTTACAGATTTAATGTATCTGTGATTATTAAACATTTATTAAAAGTGGTGTTTCTGATTAGAAAATAAGCCCCATCTATTACTGATTTGTCATGTGATATGACAAAATAATTTCTGTATAATTTAATACATTAGGTGACACAGTTTCACCGTTGAGTGACTATTAAATCCAAACACAGCATAGAGTGGCTGAGTGAATGTGGTCTGGACTCTGTGGATGAGACTCATTGTGTTTGAGATGCTGTAGAAGGACAAAATTCCTGTACTGTGATTTACATACACTCCTATTCTATTGGAGACACGGGTTACAGGAAGGACGGTCTCAATTTTATTGTGACAGAATGCGCAACAGTCCGCAGAGCAGTACAAACTCCAGGACTGATTATTAAACCCAGCTACACATTCAGGACCATTTCCCTTCCTGCTGATGCTCTTATACGTCACTACAATATCTATATCACAGCTCCACTCCACCTCCCAGTAACAGCGTCCAGTCACACTCTCTCTACACAGCGCCTGAAACCAAGAATCAAATCTGTCTGGATGATCGGGATAACACTGATGTGTGTCAGTGACAGTGATCCTCGTGTTTCCCTCAGACAGATGGAGCCAATTATTCACTGAGTTCAGATCTACAGTCAACAGACGAGAATCTGATGGAGATAAACACAGAATTGTTCATGATCTATAACTAATATAGCACATTTGCAAGGTATATTATTGTTTATAATAATAAAGTTTAATTTTCCTTTTCTTTCATTTTTTTTTTATGTGTCTCCCTGAATAGTAAAATCCTCAATGAAACTTCACTCCATTTCAACATATGAAGTAGAATTTAATTTAGGACTGCAACACATCTATGTTAAACGTGTGCAAAAATGTTATAAACTAATTATTTAATAAGTAACATAGTATGGTCTCTGGGGCAGTACTCCTTCAAAAAGTAATAAGTACATTTAAAGTACTAATATGCACCCCTTAGGGGTAAATAAGGTAGAAAGGTATACCTTTTGAAAAGTTACTGCCCCAGTGACAGCTTTTGT